>NW_024537469.1:0-221328 GCF_016647745.1 Suillus plorans | reverse complement strand
CGCTAGTGTGTTTGCAATAAAATGAGGTTGTAGAAAATAAAACAGCGAAATGACTCACTGTTGCGACGTGCCGCTCAGTCGACTACGGCTGGCAGACCGAAGGTCCATTACTCTAAGGTGCGCAGGTGAGTCATGTGGTTGCACAGCGACCTGCTCACACTCATGCCAGGTGCACAAACGAAGCCTGAACAGCAATCTCCAGTTGTGCTGCAGGATCCCCCCAAATTGCTACATGCACTAACAGACATAGATGCTGTCAAAGCAGCGACAATGGCGAGGAAGGAGAAATGCATTTCTGTGCAAAGGTGATATGAAATCTTCTGAGGGGGATCTCAAATGATATCTCTGAGGATGGAGGAACACTGTAGGACGATGACCAGGTTTTATATGCTGCATACACTCAGTATGGGCACGATTCTGAACAATTTGGCAGAATTGTTATTGCTATCAGATGGCAGAAATTTAGGCAGAACCTACAGGAGCACGTTGAATTGATTACGACCAACTGTATACTGCATGGTCGGGTATGAAAAACCGGCGAGATACATGTTGTTTATTTATGTCGATGAATAAAAAAAAGATACTGTCAATGTCGTGTACAAGGACCCGGAACAAGGAGTGAGTGAGAGAAAAATGATATGAAATATCGACCGAGTAATGCATGTCGGAAGTATTGACGAGAATGAGCATCAACTTCTCGACTTTGTCGCTGCGCCGCGGCTGGCAGGGTCACTGCGGGTTCAAATTATGAAGCGATGAATGAGAGATCGGGATGAGAAACCGGGATTCGAGTTCTGTGGTTAAGAAAAGAGATGTTACATAAGACTCTGCACTTGTGAGAACGCGAAGAACAGGAAGTTATGTAAATGAGTGCCTACTAAGTACTATAGTAGATGTCCTAGAGTTCAACCAAGTACGATCCATCTTCCGTCATGTGTATTAACAATTTTAAGGTGATCATCTTCGTCAAATCTGGTGCAGGAGCCGTCGAACTGGACAAGCTCTTAGTTTCATGTAATTTCCCCAATCATTCCTTGTCGGAGATTCTTTGCCGGCATTGTAATGGTCACGTGTTACGATGCCCCGCAAAGTCATTGTGATCTGAATTACGATGCTTTAGGCGGAGTCTCAATATCATCCTGATTCAGATTATGACTCGTACGATGACTTATGCCTAAGGCCTAAGGCCTAATAGCCTGGACGTGCATCAACCCACCCAACAATTCTGGCTCTGTACATCGCTTCGTTTCCGATTCTTTGTGCTGTTTTCATCTATACTCTTTATTTTAAACGACATCCTTGATTCAATTGTCTTGTTTCATTCGGCTTGAATCTGAATCGCCTGTACACCAAATCGCATACCCACAACTTCCGTTCGTCTGAATCAATTCTCTCCTGCTATCTATCTGTGAGTCTATAGTCAGTCTGAACGAGACTCTTTCCCATCCAAAACTTATCGCATTTGCGCTCAACAGTTTTGCCAAGTATCTTATATTACACTCGAACGAAACATATCCTTGATCATCGTCTGTTTTGTCTTTAACAGTTGATTTTTGGTATGTACTCCATTACTAACAGCCTTTCACTTTAATAATCTACTGAACCATCAGCTTGTTCGTCGCTTGTTTGCTACTTGATATCAATGCCTAAGTCAAAGCAACGGGCATCAGAACTCGCGACATGTGATCGATGTGGGGCGAATGTTCGTGCGCGCGGGTTAGGATCGCATTCAAAGTCTTGTGCAAAGAAAGAAAAGGAACGGCTGGAGGACGAGGAGTTTGCTGATATAGTTCGGAAGGCCAAGAAGAAAGGTGAGTGCTCAAATCAGTCGTCTTTCAATCATGCACTCAATAGATAGTTGATATCTGCCATACAGAACTTCGAAGGCAGCGACGCGAGATTCGCAATAATCTACAACGTTTGGAGGATGCGCAATCATCTATTGCAGGTGGGCCCTTATGTTTCAATGATAGTACTATGTTTCTAATTGTTCTCATCGCAATACAGTGAGCGCTACTGCGATCTGGGCAGATCCAGATCCAGATGTTGGTATGTTCAATTTAATTAGATTGATTATGTACTGAGACTGTCAATATCAGAGATGCAAGGGTCATCGCCTCGACAATACCCACCAGTGGACCATGACGCAGCCTTACCTGACTTTCACGAGGCCGATTTTGCTCCCAACGAGCCCGATCCTGGTTCCAATGAGCCTGATCCTGGTCCCAACAAGCCCAATCCTGAGCTCGATGATATTAAAGTCGAGTATCATCCTCACAGCCAAATTTCTTCCACTGTACATCACTTCTCTGAGTTCACCCGCAGCCGCATGACAGAACATACTGTGCCTCGTAACAATACACCTTGGGAACCCTTCCGCACGCGGCTAGACTTCGAAATAGCAGAGATTGCACTTGAAGCTGCGATGACGAAGGATCAAACCAATCGCCTTCTGGATCTCGTGCACCGATCTGCTAGCGGCAATGATAAGTTCACGCTGCAAAATCACGATGAGGTTCGCTCCCTATGGAACCTTGCTTCGCAACGTTATACCAGAGTGAGTATTGTCTCATGTACTAATACTAACATGATAATAAACTGATTATCAGTGCGCAGTTTCAGAATGATACAGTGTCTGTTCCATTTGACAGTGAGGTGCACGAATTCGAGATGCATTACCGCCCTCTCTGGGATTGGGGACTCGATTTATTGCGAGACAAATATCTCGCGCCTCATTTCGTATTCGATGCTCAACGTCTCTCGAAATTCGACGGAGAGAGGTTTGTACGTTTCATTGACGAACCATGGACTGCTGATGCATTTTGGAATGCACAAGTATGTTTCAAATCTTGTTTTATTGTTGTTTTAAATTAATAGTACAATGTCAAACCGTTGTAACTGTACTAGTCCCAGCTTCCCTCAGATGCGAAACCACTGGCATACATTCTTTATGCCGACAAGAGTAAACTATCGTCATTGGGACCCAAAAGGGCTACCCAATTATTGCGCGTATTGCCAACCTACCTGTTCACATTCGCAACAACAATACTGCCTTGGGAGGTGGTCGCGTCGTCGGTTGGCTGCCCATTGTCAGTTGCATTGACAAGCTTGTTGGGTTAGTATTAGTATTGCTAACTGCCGTATTGATTTAGATTGTCGAGAATCAGGAACATGCGAAAAAGAAGAACTACGTCGACTTCAAAAATGCTGTCTGGCACACGTCATTTTACCAGCTTCTTGCCTCAGTTGCGCAGCACTCGAATACGGGTTATTGGTTTGAGTGTGGAGATGGAATCCAACGTCGTCTCTGGCCTGTTATTTTGATCTTAAGCGCTGATTATGAAGAACAGTAAGTACCACATGCATTTACTATTGTGAGGCTTATGTATAAATTGTAGATGTATCATGGCGTTGATCCGTGGACTTAAGGGAAAATTCCCGTGTCCAGTTTGCTTGGTTCCGCAAGACGAGCAGTCCGTTCTTGCTACCCACGAGTTTCGCACACGCCACCAATCTGAAGATGTACTTCGCACTGCAAGATTGAAGCCTTCTGAGAAGGAAAAAGAGGCTCATCTCAAGGCTTTCTCGCTCCGAAATGTTGAGGTATGCAGTTCCTGCTGTGATATCTATCAAATACTGATGTAATTCAATTGTTAGAATGTCTTTTCGAGAGTTCGTCACGTCGACGTTCATCGTGCACTTTCTTTCGACCGCCTTCACACAAATGAGGAAGGGTTATGGGGCGATCATTTGTGGAAGGAAGTTAAGTTTTGGATTTCAGACCTCGGGCGCGATGCAGCTGTCAAACTCGACAAAAAGTATGTATTGTGATTACCATGATACATTGTTGCTACTTCTGACTCAGCGTCCTACTAGTTTTGATGGACTTCCGCGATGGCCTGATTTAACACATTTTTCGTCTGTCGTCGCAGTGGATTTCACTGATGGTACTGTTCTCGGGGATCTGTCAAAGGTTCATGTGCACATTATAAGCGGTTTTCGGCACTAACACAAACTTACTATTTAGATGATTGTCTTTGCCGCACAGGATATATTTACTTCGTCCCGCTGTAAACTGGGACACTTACTCCTTCGCTGCATTCGCCACTACATCGAGTTTGATATCTATGCCTCGTTAGAAGTGCATACAGAGCATACAATCGCAGCTGGGAGGTTGGCAGTGCAAAAGTTCTCAGAGATAATGGCCGTAAGTCACTGTATTGTTCTGGTTTTCGATGATGATCAGCTGACACATCACTAGGAATATATTGCCCAATCACAGCCTGAAACCCTCAAAAATTGGAACTTTCCAAAGAAACATTTGGTCTCTCACATATTCGACGATATCATATCGAAAGGTGCGACACGTAACTACAGTACCAAACCAAATGAAAAAATGCACGGCTCGTTGCGAAAAATATATCTTCAACGTACAAATTTCAAGAACGTCGCTTCTCAGGTTTGTTACTTGTAACTATTTGTCATGCAGATTCAGACTTGTTTTATTGTTACAGATTCTGCACTATGATGAATGGCTTCTGACCTCAACATCTATGCGCACTGAACTCGATGAACTTGACGAGTACTACAAACGAAACACTTGCGACCCGGAGACTCATGAAGCGCTGGACTTGGATGACACTGGGGAACCCGAATCTACTACTATCCATGCTCATTTAGGTTCGAGGCAAGGCAACCACTCGTTTTCCGATATCATGCTCTCGCACGGAACTGACAGGGCCTTCACCAACTTTCGGATGAAGCTAAATGGCTTCTTAAATGGCTTTCTACCACAGCACAATATTCCATTGCCGGATGGAAAGTGTATTCACCTGCGCACAGAAGATATGGTATGCTAATTTACTTCTCATTCAATTCATTATACTAATACACTACTATTAGATAACAGTGTTTCATTTCTTGCGTGTCAACTACGAATCAATAGTCAACTGGCGCCTGCACTGAGATTTACTTCGGTGCAACCCGAAGTTCTATGGATTGCCAAGGTATGACTGCGTCATCGTGAAGACTGCCGACAAACCATTTTTCGCTCGCCTCGTGTACATGTTCAGCTGCTTGATTGGCAACACTGATTTCCCTCTCGCGCTGATTCATCCTTATGATGTTGGTATCGCCAGTAGTCGTCGAAGGCGAGATAATGACATGGGACTGTGGCGTGTGCGAGCCAAACCTCGCATATCCTCTGAAATCATCTCTGTCCAATCGATCATTCGGGGTGCTGCTCTCGCAAATGATCCGGAAACAGACGGAGATTACTTTGTAATTCACACTGTAGATACTGACATGTTTCTTCGAGTCAAGGCTCTACAAGATCAACCAAGCACTTGATCCACTACCGCTTTAATACTGGCTTGAGAGCCGCAAATTTGCTCCTGTAAGTAAGCCAGGTCCTGCCACATCCCTTTGAGAGCGACACTTCACACTGTCCCATATGCCCAGGAACTGACGAGACCATTACCTATTTGACTGCCCACAGTACAGATGCAAACGTCACATATTCGCAAGCACCGTCCGACAAAATGCAACATCCATCACGCACATACTCACATCCAAGAAAGTCACACCTCATCTTAACCACTTCGTAAATAGCACCGGCCGCTTCAAACCTACATTTGGTGAGCTGTAAACTTTGTATAAGAAAATATACTAACAAAACATATAGATATACCATACACCACTCCGTGACATAATCCCCATCATCATACTCTTCGTCGAAAGCGTTTTCTCTAGTCCGCTGTCGCATTATGGTGCGCGAGTCTTAGTGCCATGATGGAAAGCTCGGGCAACCGAACAACTACCATGTTGATGTCTAGGCGGTGTTAAGGGTATCTTGGAGCACACGCTCTTCAAAGGAACTTATTTCCCAACTTTGGTGGACCATCAACTGTGCTAACGTCTATGTCGGTTTCCAGGTCCAGCCTGCTCTGATGGGCCTTTCCATGCACGGCAATTACAAACAGCCTTTCGTCAAACATTCTTCATTTTACATATGTAAGTGACCTCATTATTTCTGAATCGTAAGACTTTATCCGTCCACGTGTTGATGTGTAGATTTGAAACGTGTACTATCACACATCGACCTGCAACATGTTGCGATGATTATTATGTACGTCCTCATCGCGTGTAAATTACTGTTCAATTTAACTTTGTTGGTCGCAGCCTCATGGCCTCAACACGATTGCATAAAATGGCACCGACTGCGAGACGGACTTGACACCCTGCGACGACCCACCTCTCAACACCCTTCAATGTCTGACTCTGGTTCGAATTCGATATCCTTCAGTTCTGATTCAGGTTCAGACTCGGCAGATGAAGGCACCCAATGTCAGCCTGTGGCTCCACCGAGCAGTGGCGCCTCTATTGAACACTACCAACAGGTACGCTTGTGCTTTTGTTCGTATCACATATTCTAAATTCTAACATACTTGTTAATACATTAGTATATCAAATATCTCCAGCTTCAACAAGGGCAGCTCCAGCAGCGGAATGCATCTCTGAATGAGAGCAATGGCATTCTGGCTGCACAACAGCTGAAACGTTCTCGTAAACACCCTCAAACATTGTCGTCTAGGGTATCGTCAATGTCGCAAACAGCATCTGCGATACTGTCCGCATCAGAATCTGCTGTCTCAGCTCCTGCCTCATCGACGACGAATGATGTTGACAAGCTCATTTTAAGCCTGGCGAAAAAATATGCATTAACTACCGAGATGTTTCTCCCTGACAAGGTTATTTTTCAAACAGACTGTCCTGATCCTGCAGTCGACTTCTCGAATCCAAATCGTTATGCGAAGAAGTCTACAGCAAAGGATGCACTCGTTGCTGAACTCTATGCGTCCATTGACCACACGTTGCACGCTCAGATGCGAACAAATGCATTCTTCAACCAGGTGCGCAGTTTTTCTCACTTCAAGGCTTTAATATTATAATAAATACTTCAATCAGTTCGGGAGCGGAATGCAGCAAGCTCGCTCATCATTTCTAAACAGCCTGCGTACTGTTGCAGGCGGCATCTTCAACATGCCCAATGAATTTTTCGTTTCGAAATACGACCGAACTTCCCTCTCACAGGTCACAGACTTGATCGGATGGGAAGCAGGCAAAGGCAAGGCCTATGATATCTTCAAGGCGCCCATACTTTACCCCGATCATATCGTGAACGAGAAGAAAATCTTCAGGAACTGGATAGTCATCGCAAAGGTAAGGTCAGTTTATACTAGTAACAGCGGATCTGGCTACTCATATGTTGCTTTGAAGGCTATGAAGGTTGCGGTATGCGGAAAGATGTCATTGTATTCCAAAGCACGTGGCGGACCACCTTCCTACGCTAAGATGTGGAAGCTCACAAGCTGCACTCCTGGCCTGATCGCATTTAGCGTCACATCGGTAGGGTCCCAGTTTGAATATACACTGAGCTGATACTCATCATGTCCTGTAGATCATATTCATCCTGTCCCCAGACCAGGAATTCTCGGGTGATGGAGTTGGTGCCATTTCCTCGATCGCGTATCACTCCCTCTTTCAGACAGTCAAGAAATTCTTCGTTGTTAAGTGGAACCACCAGCGCATCAAATCGGTCGTCGAGCAAATCAACGGATACGTCTTTGATGGTACCGTCAAGACGCAGCCATCCAATGACACTCAGTGCACCATGGAGCAAGTCACTGAATCACTTGATCGTGTTATGGCCGCGCTGGACGCCAGTGATTCAGACTCAAACGATGATTCAGACTCATTGGAATATGTTAACTTGCCGGTACAGGCAGCTAACATCCATCCGACTGTAACTGCAGCTGCAGCTGCAACCATTTCAACCTTGCAACCTAAGACAGCCGTTGACGCTCCCCAACTCGAAGCCGCAGTCCCGCAACCCAAAGCCGCAGTCCCGCAACCCAAAGCCGCAGTCCCGCAGTCCGAAGCTGCAGCCCCGGGGCCTATCATTCAAGTTGATACTAGCCTACAACCTTCCATTTCAACTCCGTGTTTTTCAACTCCTATGGCACCATGTGTAGAGACTTTGGTGGATGCCCAGGGTCAGAGCGAGGACGTATCACCAGCTATTGGGCTTGTTACTATTGCCAAACCTCAGGCAAAGGCATCCAGGGGCAGGAGGAAGCCCAAGAGTCAGACGTTGGCCAGTGATTCTACCACTATTCGCCGCTCCTCACGTCACGCTGTAGCATGATACTTCTGTCTCCCTAGTATTGCTATTAAGATCTGATCACACAATCACTAGATTCTAGCTCTACTGTAATCCGAGTGTTTGGGTTACCTATGTGTTGCTCCTTCGTACAGCTTTTGCAATCTCACTGTGCCTTCATCCCAATGCCAACCCCAACGACGACCTGTTTGTGTACCGGATACAGGCAAAATTCTCTCTTCTTAGACTGGCGCCTCAAACCCATCACCAATTCTATCATGTCATAGGAGCGCCTGTCTTCCAGCGCGAAAGGTCGAGTTCAAGCCTCGGACAGATCGTGAAGATTGCTAATAACAACTAGTCGTGAAGGGTATGGACTCGTCCGAGTTGTGGAGGTGGTGAGTCCTGGTTGCAACTCCTTTGTGGAGGAAGGACGATGAAGGCAAGACCGTTTGCAACGCGTAAGTTCTCATTTGTTGTTCCTTCTATATTCGTACCTATCTCTTATATACATACAGATGCGGCCTCTACTATAAGCTTCACGGCTCTGCTCGTCCCATTAGTATGAAATCCGATATTATTTGGAAGCGCTCTCGACACGACGCTCGTGCGCAGCACTCCTCCCTCACCAAGCCCCCAAGCGCATCTAACATGCCTGGCACTCCTTCCGTTATGGAGGAGACAGTTTCAGAACGGGTTCTGGTGCGACAAGCGCAGGTACTTCTTCGTCTTCGCGGCGCAGCAGCATGGACTCGTCTGTCCACACAGTCGATGCGGGCACTGTTGTGCCACACCCGCCACTATACTACCCACCAACCCACCATGAGACCCGCACCCGCCATGGGGGTGTGGGTATACCTGCGGGTGTGGGTGCGGGTGCGGGTGATGCTTGCGACACCCACGGGTACACCTGTGTCATTCCCTAGTCGTTGGTGGTCGTTGGCTCTCTCGATCTTGTTCTCTCGCTAGATGGGGTTCATGCCGAGATTTTCACAGTGTTAGTAGTTGGCTCTCTCAATCTTGTTCTCTCACTAGAGGTCTCTGGTCCGTCATCTTGAGCTCGTCAATCACTTGTTGGTCATGTCTGAGTTCGTTCTTGCAGCCAGCAAGAATGATGGGAATGCCAGCACAGAAATGCATCACCTCAAAAATCTGCACATTGTCCAGAGTCGGTGAGTCGACAGCAAAGCAGATAAGAACAATATGTCTTGAACTAACTGATAAGATCTGAAGCGGTCATAGTCTTCTTGCCCTGCTGTATCCCATAATAGCACATGACAAGCTCGATGTGCTTTCCGTCAAGCACCATCTGAATCACTGACGATAGTGAGCTTCCTCCTTATTTCAGCCATTATTCAAACATAGAAAGTAGGATTGCATGGATATTGCATTACAATGAGTTTGCGGCCATTCAGATGCCTATAGTAATACATGTTTGTCGCCAATTTAGCCCTTTTGCTATGATTATTTCCTAACATGGTAATTTATTTTATGTCATTGAGTTTATCATTGATAGTGCTTAGGTTGACGATTCAAACTCACTTTTGTTCCTCAATGTCGACGTCCATGTTCCCATCTGGTCCTGGTGCCTTCAGCCTCCCCTTCATCACTCCAACATAACCTTTGCTGCTCTCATTTTGCTCCAGCAACTCAAGGTACGCTTGATTTTAAATTGCCCGTTTCCCTTCTGAATCCATTTCATCTTTTTTAGACTGCATGTCCAGAATTCTGGTGCCTTCAACCTCCCCGTCATCACTCTGTGACTTTTGCTGCTCTCATTTTGCTCCAGCGACTCAAGGTGCGCTCATCACTCTGTTACTTCTGCTGCTCTCATTTTGCTCCAGCGACTCAAGGCGCGCTCATCCGTCTGTTACTTTGCTGCTCTTGTTTTGCTCCAGCGACTCAAGGTGTGCTCATCACTCTATTACTTTTGCTGCTCTCGTTTTGCTCCAGCGACTCAAAGCGCGCTCATCACTCTGTTACCTTTGCTGCTCTCGTTTTGCTCCGGTGACTCAAGGTGTGCTTTGTTATATGTTGTCCGTTTCCCTCCCATCTCATCTCTTTGCCTGTCCAGAGTCGGTTGCGCCCCCCCATCACACCAAGCATCATCACTTAGACCCTGTTACTCTTGCTGCTCTCGTTTTGCTCCAGCGACTCAAGGCGCGCTCGTCACTCTGTTACTCTTGCTGCTCTTGTTTTGCTCTAGCAACTCAAGGCGTGCTCGTCACTCTGTTACTCTTGCTGCTCTCGTTTTGCTCCAGCAACTCAAGGTGCGCTTTATTTGTGTTACCTATCTCTTTTCGATCTCATTTTTTTGTGTGTCCAGAGCGCACTTATTCTATGTCGGTTGTTGGTCATGAGCAGGCTTTATGGTCCGGGCAAGTACGGAGGCGAGGGGAGTCATTTCTGTTTTCACCATGCATATCATAATGTAGATTAATATTTGTCTCACAATAACAATTGATATGCGTTGAACATTCATCACCACCTTGCTGGAATGATTATCACGACATTAAGACCTCAGTTGACAACCTTACAATGTGCATTCAGACCACAGGGCCGCCATTAAAATGCCCACTAATACTCGGTGGGTACCATTAAAATACCCATTGATATTAGGTTAATACTTATTAAAATACCCGTTATATCATCATGTTCACGTGCATTAAAATGGCGCGAGGTTCATTAAAATGCTGACTGTTTGATCATAATCTATGGTAATGGGTCCGCGTCGTTAGACCATTTTAATCGATTAAAATGCCGTAAAAAAAGTTCCGACATCTCTGGGCGACGCATTCTCCCTCATCTATGACGCCTTATCTTCTTCGCTCCCCATTATCTCAACTTTGACTCTCCTGCGCCAGTGGTAGAAGGAACGCATGACTGAGTGGTAGGTTCTGCATATGAAACGCCTGCCGAGAGCCTTGTTGGTGCGCACGCGGTTGGCACGAGCACAATACCTGCAGGCCTGAAGTAGTGGCTACCGCGAGAAGAATAGCTCGAGGTCATGGTGCTGTGCCTCATTGCTAACACGGTGATTATTCCTTGTACTTACCGGAGCGTCAAGGCAGATGTTCTAACCCGAGGTACGTAAAATAAAAATAAAACTGTGCGTGGCAATTTTGTTTCTCGTTTATGGTTGTTGTAGGCTAACCTAATGTCAACAGTATATTTGATTTAGTACTGAGCATACTGAGTCGAATTTTGTATATAAACAATAGTCCATTGGCCTGCATACCCCAGAGGGAGGATGCGAAGCTGTGAGAGTTGGTCTGGTAGTTGTTTAGGGGCGGGGGTGCTTGCGCGTGTGGCGTAACTCACTATCGCGATGTGCTGCTCGGCCGATTACGGCTGGCAGACCAAAGCTCCATTCTAAGGCGCCTAGGTGAGTCGTGCGGTTGACCCTAGTCGCACAATGACCTGCTCACATTTGGTCCAGCGAAACAAACAAAGCCTATACAGCAATCTCCAGATGTGCTGCAGGCTCCCCCCAAATCGCCACATGCACTGGCAGACATAGATGCTGTCAAAGCAGCGACAATGGCGAGGAAGGAGAAACGCATTTTCTGTGCGAGGTGATATGGAATCTTCTGAGGGGGATCTCGAATGATATCTCTGAGGATGGGGAACACTGTAGGACGACAACCAGGTTTTATATGCTGCATACACTCGGTATGGGCACGATTCTGAACAATTTGCAGAATTGTTATTGCTATCAGATGGCAGAACCTGCAGGAGCCTGTTATCAATTAATAACGACCATCGTATCAGGCCTCTTCTTCTTCATAACCACAGAACACTCGCTTGAATCCCCGGTCTCTCATCCTGATATCTCATTCATCGCTTCATCATTTGAACCTGCAGTGGCGTGATACAATTGAGAAGTCGATGCTCATTCTCGTCAATACTTCTGATGTGTACTTGGTCGATATCTATGTCATTTTTCTCTCACTCACTTCTTGTTCCCTTGTACGCGATATTGAAATTATCTTTTTCTTTGTTCGTTGACACATATAAGCAAAGTGTATATATCTCGTCTATTTTCACTATACAGTTGACCATGCGCAAAAGGATCTGAGATCCAGAACTGTTTTTAACAAAGTCAGTCCTTGCCATTAAACGTAGTGGCGTAAGTGAGTTTCAAGGGAAATTGCTTGCGATTCACTAGTCACTGATCAGCTCGAACGATAGAATGTGAAAGTATTGACCCGTGGAATGCAGTGGCTTTCAAGGTTGTTGAGAAGCCGCACTTCGACGACCGAAATGACGATAGAGGGCGGACCGGACGCCTTCGAACGCCTCGAAAAAATCATATCAGAAAAATGACAACAGGTTTATACAGTACGAAATACATCATCCATACTAGATGGCATTCAGAGTCAGGGAAAGTCTACAAGGACTCCGTGCAGAAGTGCGTGTGCTGGAGTCAGGACGCGGACCTTTAATGAACTTGTTACGCTTCATCAAGGCTCAGGTCAATATGTAGTCAAGGAAAAATTATATTTTGCTCTGAAGATGCGACTATCGAGTAGCGCCTAGACCTAGCTTCGTGTTCTTGATGATAGCTGTCAAAGGCGCATCAATCCCGGTAGACGCATCGCCACCGATCCTATCTCCTTCTGCCCATCCCATAGAAGCGAGCATCCTGAACCCGACATTCGTTTGTTCGATCTTTGGAGCAGCCTACGAACGAGGATGTAAGAACCGCATGCGTTTCAAGTGGGGTGATCACATACCTTGCCAACTTCATCTCCATCTTTGTGTCGAGGCACCGTATCAAACCGGCCTCCGTGTTTCTTCATGACACTCTTGACTTTGCGCTCATTGATAGCACGTATATTTGTGGACTTGATGAGAGTAGTATATCTCCCCGTTCCCTTGCCTTTACTCTGACTCTTGAGGTTAAACGAGTTCGCAAGCTCGTGAACTTCTTTTCTCGACGCCTTATTCATTGGAGGAAGTACCATGTTGTTCTTACCGCTGGTATCACTGATGAAGCGGCGAATCTGCTTCTCAAGTGACACCATATCCACGATGGCATTTTGAATTTCAGCGAGCTCCCTTGGATCCAGCCGTGCAGCTGCCCGCATTGCCTTGCGTCCCTTCTTACCACCTTTCTTTGGAGATATAGGATCGACGGCATCGAGAAGACGGGCCTCCTCGCGAGCTCGTTTGTATTCAGCTTTCTTGGCTCGATCTCTCTCCCACCTCTCTTGAAGCTCGGTGGGCAGTTCCTTGATCTTGTCTTTCATGCGCTCTGAGAATCGATTAGATAACTGATCGATACGACATGGTAAGAGTACCAACTTGCTGGCTGATAGCTGAAGGATCCATCCAATTCTTCGTAGTCATCGACGTGGTCGAATTGACCATTTCGTATTGCACGGAATAGTTTATTGCATAGTTTGCGGTCTTTACCACCGGCTATACCGCTATGCATTTCAAGCATGTCCTGTAGGTAGAACTCAGCCATCATGAAGTGGAAAGAGGGAAATCGAGAGACCTCCATTTGCGCGATGTAATAATCGTCAGAATCACCTCGATTCCATAGCGGGAAAGGAGAATCAGACTCCTCCTCTTCTGAATCGCCCTCAGCTGCAGTTGTCTCTGGCTTCATTGAGCGTGATTTCTCGCGGACTCGACGGAGTCTAGCCTGAAAGCTAGCTCCTGGACTGAGCTCATCATCGGATGAATCTTCCGTTTCGTCAGGATGATCGGAGTGTGAAGGTTCACCAGGCCTTCCACCTTCCGATTCTGCAATAAGTATTTCTTCCTCAACTTCAAACACTGCGTTTTCTTCCTTGTCTTCTTCATCGCTTGTGTTGTTATAGCTCCCATGGGAGTCACTTCCGTCTTCTTCCTCGTCCTCCATCCGCATCTGCTCTTCGTCCTGGATTTCATCCATCGTGCGATGCCTCAATCCCTCCGCGCTCATGCTCTGTACGAAGCCTTTCATAGCCTCCAGATCTGGTTCAACATCCGGGTCTAGATCCATCCCCCCTAGTCCATTAGACAATTCATCGACACCGTCGTTTGCTAGGGGATCATCTTCGTCGTCATCACCAAAATCGACATCAGAATCGTCCTTTCGCCGAGACTCCCATCGGGCACTTTTGCGCTCCCGTTCATCAGCATCTCTCAATCTCGCTTCGGAAAGCATCGCGCCGAAGGATCCAAACATTGCCCGACGTTGGGCACGCTTACGAGCCACGCGGGCATCTTGTTTCATAGCTTGTATCCTCACTTTTGATCGATCTCCCGCAGTGAAGACTGGTCTCTGACGAGACTGTTTCTTTGTGCTGGGAGTGGAGAAATCGAACGAAATGGAGGAGAACTGGGGAGCTTCGCTCTGAACTGGGAAACCCTTATTGCCGATTGTGTCTTCGTTTGCCACGGGCTCTGGGTGGGTTTGGATGGGTTTGGTAGTACCTGTCAGTACGGACCTCGAGGGTAACCGTACCCGAGGAATATTGGGAATGGGCGAAGCTTGTCCTGATCGTGGGTGGGGCGCAACATATACGATAAGTTCGTCCTCTTCTCCAAGAGGAGCGCCACCCCAGTCGGTGCGATCATAAAGCACGACATCGCCGGCGGAGCGATGCGCAAATGGTTTAGTAGGTTCTGTATCCACGAAGAAGGTGGGGGTATCGTCTTCAGGAAGACATGTAGGGGAAGCAGTGGTTTCGTTTAACATTGGTACTGTGGGAGATTGCGAGGATGAGATGATGTCTGGTTTATCGGTGACTATTTCGTCATCTTTGGTTATCGCTAGGGCAGCTGTTGAATGTTCTAGCGTAGTAATGCTGTGTACAGCAATTGCGGTTGCCTCACTGACCACCGTATCAATGAATACGGGGTTTGGTTTTTTGGGCGATACATCTGCGCGCTCTAGAGCTGGATGGGATGAAGGAGTTGCGACAGAGTGATTTCTCTTGCTATACACTCCAGTGAATACCTCCTCACGTGAAGAAGAAGCGCCTTGTGAAGCCCGAGTCCTAGCTGAAGCCTGAGCAGTATGAAGCTGAGAAAACAATTTTCCCATATCAGCAAAGTCGACCTCCTCCAATTCCTCCTCATGATCAGAAACACCGTCTTCTGAAGATGATGACGATGGAGGTGGAGGGGGAAAATTCCCTCCACTGAATACGCGAGTAACGCGATCTGCAGTAGGAACATGGCTTTCTTCACTCGGACCTAACCATCCCGCCCAACATTCAGGACAAACCATAATATTGACCAAAAAAATTGACACACACCGGCACTCTCAGCCACAGGTTGCAGAATATCTTCCTCTTCATCAAATAACGTTCTCGTAAGCACCGATGGGACGAATTTAATAGGTTTGAGGTACAGTCCTCCAGAGTGGGATTGTTTGGAGAGAGGTGTGTCTGGTGCGTATCTATTTCGATTGGTACCGTAGCCAAAGCCTGGTCGTGCTCTGGGGGCGTCTGTTCCTCGACCTCGACTTCTGCCTCTAGTACCCATCCCACGACGAGGGGTATTTCCTCCTCGCTGAGGCATACTCCCTCCTCGTTGAGGCGCACTCCCTCGCTGAGGCGTACCTGATCCCGATCCCGATCCAAACCCCGGCCTTCCCCCTCGGCCGCGCAATGGAGTCCCACCTCTCGATAAGTCTGCATAGATGGTCAAGATAAGACGAAACACCAGTGTTTCACTACCTACTGCTCGATGATGGCTCCTGCCAGACTTGAACCACAACATCCATCTCGCTATGAGGGTAGTTCCCTCGAGGTGTATCATCGCTATAGCCTTGTCCACGTCCTCGGCCACGTCCTCCACGTCCACGACCGCGCCCACGACCTGAGCCTCGAGGAGATCCACGCCCACGACTGTTATTTCCTCTAGGCATAGCGATACAGAGAGCAAATCGAACAAGTTTGAAGGGATATGAACAGATGCAAGATATAGATACAATATCGGTTAGATATATGGATGTGCTGGACTTTTAGAGGATGGGTGAATCACATCATTGACACAAGATCGGTGCCGTTTGGTACCGAAGTGTGGAACTTTCAGGGCTGATCAACTGCAGCCAATCGTAAAGCGTAAAATTTGACTGGAATACGTCACGTCGAATATCCATTGAATCACAAATTTGAAAGTACGTATGGATCCAATACGAATCAAAAGCAGCGCTGCAAACTTTATACGACTCTGAATAAAATAGAAGAATTCGGAATATATGACGTGTACGATACTACGGCCATGCATAGTCGAACAGCAGAGATAACTCACAGAAAAGATGGAGAAGAAATGAAATGACAGAAAAAAAAGATCAAGAAACCAAGAAACGCATTGACAACATAGATCTTCATACATGTATTCCTACGCAACATTAGCAACCCACACGTCAACCAACCCACAAACACACACCTCAACTAGATCGAGGAGGAGGCGGCAAATACCTCCGATCATCCCTAGGGTCCGGTCTATACGAAGGCCGTCCATACATCCTCGGAGGGGGCGACCTCGGTGGCCTCGTATCCCTATCGTACGCACCCCCATAAGATGGACCACCATCCCCAGACCTCTCTCTCGGAGGATAATCCCTCTCAACCCCAGCAGAAGCACTACTAAACGGCGGCGGCCCCCCACGTGACTCATAGAACCCACCGCTCGTCCCGCTTACCGGTGGCGGCGACGCAGCAGAACGAGGTGGGTAATCACTCATCGACATCGACGGTCTGCGAGGTGAGTAGTACCCACCACCACCGCTGTACGGTGGGTCCTCGCGTGCACGTTTGAGAGGTGGTCGGATATCATCGAGAGAACTATTCGCACCGCCTCTTCTTGGCGGACTCGGGCTGCGCGGACGGACGCCACGGACAAATGGGGGGTCGTTATCTGGGCCTGTGTAGCGTGGACGCTCGAAGTCTCTAGGTGGATACGAACGGTCGTCGACGGGGGGCAGGTATCCATCTCCCAGGCGCGAGCTCAGTGGACGTGAAGAATCAATAGGGCGGACTGGGGAACTGGAAAACGGTGCTCTCCGTTCCGGTTCACGTCCTTCCCACCCGGAACTTCTGGGAGGTGGTGCATCGCGGTCATACCGTTCTCTCTGGGGCTCTCTATCATAGGGTCTCCATACAGGCGGACGAGACTTGTCATCATCGGCAGCTCCATACCAGTCACGCCGCCTATCGAATGAGTCTCGCTGATCAGCAGTCGCAAACCTTCGGTCAGAATCAGCTTCGAATGGTACATCCGCCCGAGGTGGTGACCTTGGAGGATAGTAACTCCTGCCTCGAACATCCGAAGGAGGTGGTGGACTGTAGCGACGAGTATCCATAGCATCAGGACGCCTGTCATCACTGAACCCTCTATCAAGGTCCGAGCGGTAAGGTGGTCTTACATCTGATCTCTCCCGTGAGAGATCCCTTGCACGGAGATCGCGCGTGTCACGAACAATTGGTGGTGAATCTTTGGGTCCACGGAGGTCATCCCGAGCGACAGATGCCGCTCGAGGTGGCGCCACATAACCACTGGAGCGAGGGGGAGGAGTTGCTGGGCGTGCAAAGTTATCGTTGACAGGTGGACGAGGACGGACGTCAGAAGGAGCAGCAGGACGATCACTCAAAGGCAGTACACGTGATGGTTCTACAGGGCTAGTACGGGCATCCGGAAGGGGTCGATCTGAAGCGATAGGTGCATTTGACAAGCGCTCCTCCAAACTCGGTTGGTGGGTGACACGGCTTTCCACTCTTGGAGCCCCAGGCTGACTGAGACGTTCTTGGAGAGAAGGAACTGCTTGTTGAGATATTCTCTCTTCAAGAGGTCGAGGACGATCAACATCCGCTGCACGTGCCACATCTGCAGGAGGAAGGCGAGTAGGTTTGTCATCAGCCATGCGGTGATTGTCATCGGGTGAAAGCGGAGGTCGAACAGTACGATCTTCAGAACTATGAACTGAGCTAGCGACTCTCGTTGGACGATCGTCAAGGGTGACTCGACTAGGACGATCGCGGTCATCAACCACCATGCTACGAGATTCACGGTCATCAACAGGCGGTCGCCTGTCATCGAGAGATGGACGTGGACCGCGATCGTCAGGGCGCAGGGAAGGGCGCCTATCTGCATCCGAATCGTCTTTTGAATCATAGCGGCGAGGAGGGACGCTGTCAAATGGATATCGGGGCTCATAATGGCGTTGTTCTGGGGGAGGTCTAGGAGCATGACTGCGTCCATAGGAACGACCACCATATTGAGGACGGTCTCTGTCACGGTCACGGCTCCATTCACGTTCTCTTTCACGCTCTCTTTCACGTTCTCTGTCTCTTTCTTTATCAAGGAATGTTTGATCCCTTGGGGGAAGTCGAGGGTCATTACCGTTAGGGCGGCTATCGAGGGGACGGCGTTCTGCATCAAATCGGACCCTTCTGTCGTCCAATGGGGGATCACGAAAGGGGTCTCGTCTAACATCGTCTTTACCATCGTAGGTGGACTTTGGTGCTGAAGAGTCGACGGGAGGACGAGTGGTATACTCACCAGGACGGTCACCAAGAGGACGAGGTGTGTCAATTTTTGAACTGTCGCGATGGTCGCCTGAAAGAGGACCATCTCGGGGAGTAGCGTCGGAATTATCTAGACCGGTTGACATCTTTCTTTCGGATTTCAAGGGTGAAGCTTCAACCTTTTTTCCAGGTTTGGGTCCTCCGGGTGGGGGAGTAGGGTCTGGATTCTAAGAACACGTGTTTAAGTGTGAGGGTTAGGGTAAGATCAAAAGTAAGCACATTAACTGCTGCTGTTGATGGTTTCTTGACTACGGGTGGATCCGTAGGCCTCCTTGTGGAATCTGAAGAGTAAGGAGGAATTTGGTCGTCAGAAGAGTTATCGTAACCAGACTGGTTGTAATAATCGGCAGGATGCTGTTCTGGATGTGGCGGAACCTGAGAAGAGGTTGGGCCCAAATAGAGGCCAGCAAGAGCAGCAGGCTGAGGAATTGCACGATAGAATTCGTGCTGACCTTCCTTGATGATAGATTTTAAATTTTCTAGTACTTCAAGATCGTTTTTGCCCGTAGGTAGAATGACTTGGGGAGAAAAGAACTGGTGTTGTTGTTGTTGCTGTTGTTGTTGTTGGGCCTGCTGCGGTTGACTATTGGGTCCGTGCGCATGAAAATTATAGGACATTCCGAAATTCTGAAAATTGTTGTTGGGATTGTTGGTAGCAGATGTAGAAGCAACAGAGAAAGGTGAAGACATGAGAGCAGGTTCTTCACTTGGCAGTGGAACGAGGAAAGAAGTGTTTGGGTCCTCCGTAAACGTGGTGACCGTTCGTTCGCGGTTATTGTTGTTTCGGCCTTTGCGCTTTTTATTTTGCCTGGCTGACATTTTTTTGCGGTCCGAAATTGTTTAAATCGATGGTTTTTACCTTGGTTTTAATCCCTACGGATCGATCAGTTGAATTTAAAAATTAAAGTGAAAAACCATGCTGTACCAACGAGGCCAGGAAGATGGGAGTCAAGAAGATAAAGAAGAGCGTCAACCTCGATTCAGATTTAACCCTCTTTTCACAGCTAAACTTGAATTGTATTCTCATCGACAACTAAATATTATAATCTCTACTTAAATATCTATGTACACGTAACACGCTACCTCCTCATGTATTTAAGAAAACCATCGAACTTTGTAGAATAATGGTGAAATTTCCTAAAAGAGATATGTGTATTCAAACGCGCACTTGAATTTGTATTTAAAAAACTAGTCAAGTCTGCTTCATCATTGATCTCAACTCTCTTCATAAAGTTCATTAGAATCGCACTGTAGCAATGTCTGTCGTCGGTGTCGACTTTGGTACTCTCCATAGCAAGGTTCATCCTATATCATCGCTTAGATCACATCAATGTACTAACTTGTTATCCAAAGATCGGCGTAGCAAGAAATCGAGGTATCGATATCATTGTAAACGAGGTTTCAAACCGTGCAACACCGTCCGTCTCTTCTTTCGCAGATCCTTCCATTCTTAATTCTCTTTCCATCTAGATCTCTCGTGGCATTTGGCCCAAAACAACGTTCTATCGGTGAATCTGCAAAAACACAAGAGACCTCAAATTTCAAGAATACCATAGGTGGCCTCAAGCGTCTTATCGGTAGAACACTACAGGATCCAGATGTTGAAGTAGAGAAGAAATTCCTCAATGCAACACTCGTCGATGGTGGAGGGACAGTCGGCGTAGAGGTTCGCTATCTCTAAAATTTAACTTATCTCATCCTGATCTTCGCAATCTCAGGTAAAATATCGTGGCGAAAAGCAGATCTTTTCTGCCACCCAGCTTGTTGCAATGTATTTCGGCAAGCTGCGTGATATCACCGCAAACGAGCTCAAGACCGCAGTCTCTGATCTCGTTATTGCCGTCCCAGGATGGTACACCGATATTCAGCGACGAGCAATGATCGACGCAGCACACATTGCTGGTCTCAATGCTCTCCGCCTCATTAACGACACAACCGCTGTCGCACTCGGTTACGGCATCACAAAGCTTGATCTCCCCGACCCAGAAAATCCACGACACGTTATGTTCGTCGATGTTGGACATTCCTCCATGTCCGTCTCAGTCATCGCATTTTCCAAAGGTCAATTGGCCGTCAAAGCAGCTGCCTACGATCGCAACCTAGGTGGTCGTGATATTGACTACGCTCTCATCCAGTACTTTGCTGCTGAATTTAACGCCAAATATCGCATCGACGTCCTTTCAAACCCCAAAGCAACCTTCCGTCTCCTCGTCGGCTGCGAGAAACTAAAAAAGGTCCTTTCAGCTAACAACGAGGCCCCCTTGAACGTCGAATCACTCATGAACGACATTGACGCCTCATCCAAGCTTAACCGTGAAACTTACGAAGAGCTCATCTCAGGCGTCCTCGACCGCATCGCCATGCCCCTCCAACAAGCCCTTGCCGAATCAGGACTTACCATTGACGATATTGACACCGTCGAGCTCGTCGGTGGTACAACCCGTATTCCTGCAGTCCGCACCCGCATCCAAGCAGCCCTCGGAGGCAAATTCCTTTCAACTACCCTCAACCAGGAAGAAGCCATCGCTCGTGGTGCTACCTTCGCAGCTGCCTTCCAATCCCCTACATTCCGCGTGCGCGAGTTTCACGTGCACGACATCAACCAGTACCCGATCAAGGTGTGCTGGGAGCGCGCTGCCTCGGACCCAGACGATGACACCGAGCTTGTCGTTTTCCCTCGCGGAAACAGTATCCCATCTACTAAGATCCTTACATTCTACCGCAAGGAGCCGTTTGAGATCGACGCCGAGTATGTAGAGCCTGCTGGTCTCCCGGGAGGAATCAACCCGAAGATTGCTGGGTTCACGGCAAAAGCTGTCCCACCTTCCCCGAATGGCGACCTTACGTGCATCAAGTTGAAGACGCGGTTGAATTTACATGGAATCATGTCTTTTGAGAATGCGTACACGGAAGAGGTGGAGGAGCGTGAGGAGGCGATGGAAGTGGATGGGGAGGCACCAAAGAAGAAGCGACATGTGAAGAAGAATGAGATTCCGTTCTCTACTCGCACTTCGTCGCTTGACCCGGACGGTGTTGAGAAGCTGAAAGAGTTGGAGGCAGAGATGCATGCTGCTGATAAGCTTGTCATGGACACTGAGGTTTGTTTTACGAATTAATGGAATTGGCGCGTACTTATGATTATCGACAGGACCGCAAGAACGCGCTCGAGGAATATGTCTACGACATGCGCGCCAAGCTCGATGAGCGCTACTCATCCTTCGCGCAGGCTGCAGAAAAAGAGAAGCTCAATGGCATGTTCCAAGAAGCTGAGGACTGGCTATACTCCGATGAAGGCGAAGACGCGACAAAATCCGCGTACGTCACCAAACTCGATGCCCTCAAAGCGGTCGGCGATTCCATCGTTGCGCGCTACCGCGAAGCCGATGAGCGACCCAAAGCCATGGCCCAACTCCGCGCAGCCCTCAACGACTACATCTCCCAAGCCACCTCTTCCGACGATAGATTCGCGCACATCGCCGACAGCGAAAAACAAAAAGTCGTCGAGAAATGCGCGACGGTCCAAAAGTGGCTCGATGACCAGAATGCACGACAAGCTGAGAAGCCGAAGAATGCGGATCCTGTGTTGACGAGTGCGGAGATTGCGAAGAAGAGGGAGGAGGTGATTTATTTCGCGATTCCGATTTTGACGAAGCAGAAGCCTAAGCCTGTGAAGGCGGAGGGGACGCCTGGGACGCAGACACCGCAGAGCGGGACGCAGACGCCTGATGCGGGGCCGCAGAAGGGAGAGCAGGAGCCACCGAAGGGCGAGGAGGAGGTTCCTGGGCCGCCGGAGATGGATGTTGATTAGACTTCTAGGTGGTCTCTGGGTCCGAGTATTCGTGTTTCGTAAAATTAACCGTAATGTGGGGTTGGTTTTGATTAGACCATGATGAAGCATATGATGTGTAGAGCATATACAGTACCGCGATATAGTGTACTACTATCGTTCAATGTCTATTTTTTCGCTCTTTGTCAAGTTGTCCATGGGCAAACTGTTCACTGCCTTTTTGGGATGATTACTTTAAGCTTCGACTTGACTGTGACGCGGACCCGTGAGCATGGCCCCTTCCGCCCAGTCGGAGAAGCGATTGCTCTGGCATCCACGATGGGAGAACAAGTTTATGGTCGGAGGAGGCTCTCAAATGACAATGTACGAATGGGCACCAGAAGAATCTGAAATTCGACATGTGACTTCACAAAATGACTTGCAGTTCATGAAGGTGAGTTCCCTACTCGAAAGACTTGACTCAACTCAATGTGATCTGGCCTTTTCATCTATAGTGTTTCGCTTGGTCTCCAGACCCTGCTTTTGACGATCTTTTTGCTGTCGGATCAGCTTCTGGACGCGTTGACCTCATTAGACTCGAAGCTACCAAAGTCGCCCGGAACAACGTCCTCTCAAGCGGTCCCGTCGTCACGCTTCCAGTCCGCAACACCCGGTCATGTAACGCCCTCGCATTCTGTAACACAGACCCCAACTACCTAGCAGTCGGCCTCGACAAAGTCCGAGGAGACTCCAGCCTCATCATCTGGGATATTCAATCCGCCACGCCCCTCCTCTCACCCTCCAGCCCCCCCAATTTGAATCTAACGGAAGACTCGGTACTAGAAGCGCGTCCGCAGCCTCGAATAGCGCGTGCTGAAGTCGGTCATCACAGGACTGACGGACGCGTGTTGCAGCAACATGCACCCACAGAAGTAGTCTCAGCCCTAGCCTTCCTCCCACAATCTACGCATATGCTGTTAGCTGGTATATCAGCGCGGTGGTTGAGGCTATTCGACCTCCGGAGCGCAGTCCCAGCAACTACTAATATCGCAACCAAAGTCTACGGCATAGCAACATCTCCGATCGACCCACACCAGATTGCATGTTGTGGAGATGGGATTATAACTGTCTGGGATGCAAGACGCCTCTTACATCCACTACTTATGTTTACAGAGAAAGACGCAGCTGCTGATGGTGCAAGACCACGGGCTGGGTCTGGGTCTTTTGTCAACCATATCGAGTTTTCTAGCTCGAGGAGGGGCGTGCTTGCAGCGCATGAGAAGGATTCGTCGTATGTGCGGTTTTGGGATCTGCAGCAGGCGCAAGGGAGTGAGAATAATTCCGATGGGGAGAGATCGAGGGAGTCGTCACAGACTCAGACTGCGAAGAGGTCATGGGCGCCTTGGACTGCTGGTGGTGCTGGGAATGGGAATGAGATGAGACATAGTAATGTGGAATCGCAGGAGGCGTTGGCGCTTGTTCTTTCTGATACGCACAAAAGTATGTGTTTTGCTTATTGGTCTTGTGTGCGTGTGTGCTGATGCGTCATTTTTTTGATTGAAGCGACGAGCTTTCGGAAACCACTTGCATCTTTCGCCCTTGTTCCGAGTAAGCGCGCGTTCTCGCTTACTTCGGAGGTTATGGTCGTCAATAAGGATGGGGATCTTGAACTTTATGCTGCATATGATACGCCGAAACAGGCGTCTTGGAGTGCACGTGGGGACCTTATCATCGGTGCTGGGTTGAGATGCAAGGTGTTCCCGGGCTTCGAGGACCGCGGAGTTCCACCGCAGCCATGGGATATACGTATTGAGGAAACTACAACTTCTCGGGGGCGTAACGAAACTGCAAGTCTGCCGGCGTTTGGGAGGGGTGACGAAGATGGGTTCCCGGCTCTGGAAGGCAAATCTGTGGAAGGCAAATCCACACCATCGAAGCCGATAAAAACGAGGACGTATAGTCCAGCTTCGTTCCGACACTACCCGCTCGACCAGTCTGAGCTGTCTGCATCGCCAAGTAGTGTTGATGCTCAAACCCCTGCGAGGGCTGAGGCTGTGCAGGAGCCCAAACCAAATGGTCTTCGACAAAGTGGAGAAAAGAGTTCACCGAAAGGGAAGACTTCACGGAGCGTGCACCAAGCAGTGGAGGATGATATCTCGATGATTATGCGTCGGCGCACCATTCGTGGATATGGGCTGGCAAACGTGAGTTGTATAATTCTAATATCATGTCATGTGGGTTCTGAGCACGGTTTTTCTTTCAGGCTAAGCATAACGCTCAAGTTGTACGGGAAGATCTTTGCTCAAATACAACGCTATCAGAGCTATGGGATTGGATACATCGTGCGTGCCATTAGAGGATCTACAATTCTGGATGTTCATCTTCTCCACAGATTCCCGTGAACTTGTATGCTCGCCGACGTCAAGATTACACGGTTATGAGTTCTCAAACCAAGGACTTCTTGGACTATGGGAAGGATTCGCACCGCTACCTCAAGTCTCTGAGTCGAGCGCATCATCTTTTAGCGTCCTTGACGGCCTTTTGGCGATACCTCAAATTTCTCCGGGAGATTCTAGTCTCTCTCCGATATCTACCCCTGCTGTGCTTGACCCTTTGACGCGAATGAGACATCCTCTTGATGATTTAGCATATGGGGATTTCACAGCTGCCGTTGCTGCACTATGTACTAGACGGACACCGGGTTTGGGACGTCCATGGAGACCCCCTGTCCGCAGCACAGAAAAGCTTGAACAGAGACAGTTTGCGTTGCATCTCTGCGGGTGGAGTATTGGAGAGGAGGAACTAAACCATGAGATTAAAAGGCGAATACGATTTATGTGTTTGTGAATTTGATTACTGAGCTTCTCATGTAGGTGGGAGAAGGAGGGGCAACAGCCAAGAGCGGCATGTTGGCTCGTTTTCATGCGACAGTATCAAAAGGCGCTGGAGCTGTTGATGCGGAGTATAGGTGCGACTGTCTCTCTTCGTCTTTGCTTTGTTCAATAATGACATGATATCCTAGATGAGATGCACAATCTCGTGTCCGGTACTCTTGTAGCACTTATCCCTAGCGCTGGAAGCACCCTATCTAACGAATTGCGCACCCACGCCGAACGTGTCATCGTCCGCCTTGAAGACCCATACTTCCGTGCTATGCTCATCCAACTTACCTCCAAGGACTGGTCCAAGGTTCTCGAGGAAGAATCACTTCCGCTGCGGGAGCGTCTTGCGATTGCATTCCAGTTTCTGGAAGACGAAGCGCTATCGTCCTACCTTACACGCACGATTGACCGAGCCCGTACACGCGGTGACATCGAGGGCCTCGTAATCACAGGGCTCACCCCCTCAGGTATGGACATCTTACAGAGCTATGTAGACCGCACAGGAGATGCCCAGACTGCTGCTATCCTCGCTGGTCAAGTGTGTCCTGCTAAGTTTCTTGACGCGCGAGCAGAGCGGTGGCTAGAGACGTATAGGGACTTGTTGGACGGCTTTAAGCTGTTCCATTACCGAGTTGCGTTTGATGTTGAGCGGGGGCAGATACTGCAAGAGGCAGTGTTGAATGGGGATTTAGCGCCGTTTGATTGGGCCCCGAAGCAGATCTTGATTCGGTGTAATTATTGCTCTAAGCCGATGAATCCTGTGTTGGACGAGACACAGAAGGGACGGGTGGGTGTTCTTGTTTTTGAATATGAGAAGTACTGATACTGGATGACTTGTTAGCCTACTGCATGCCCACACTGCAGTCGTGCTCTCCCGCGGTGTTCGGTCTGTCTGATGACACTGAGCATCGTCCCAGATTGTACGCGTGACGTTGGGCTCTCACAGTCGCAGGCCACTTACCAAGGTGATATCTTCTTTTGTGCATACACATGGGGAGCTGGATTGACTCGATGTCCTAGACACAATCGACGACGCAATTGTCATCTGCCAGACATGTCGACACGGTGGACACGCATCGCATATTCTTGATTGGTTCTTTGGTGAAGACGGTGCACGTTCCCGTGGCATGTGCCCTGTGGCAGATTGCGACTGCCACTGCGCAGATGAGTTTTAGTTTTTCGCTGTTTGCTGGGGCCTGAGCTCGGATCATTTGCATATGACCTTGAAATGGTGATCGGATGGGAACCTCTCGTTCTCTACGAGCGGATATACACATAACAGTGTCCAATAGAATGGCTTAGAAAGTACTGGATGCAAAGTATCCAGGGCATATAATTGTTGATATTATTATTATTTCAAGTAGACATGCTGATATAAGTACAGAACGCTATGCGTTAACTTGCTGATAGAGGAGCGAATAACACGTAACTAAAGATAGCTATCAGCCGTGTGTTGAGTATTGAGCAGACGAACAAGTAATATCATGTAGGGTTCTTGATGTTTTTTTTGCCTGATTGCTAATTCGTTCCGGTCATCGAGCAACATACAAGGGTTGCACAGAAATCATCCGATTGCACAATAGGAAACACACTCAAGGTGCTTCTCAAGACAGGCATGGAAGCCGATTATGATACTCCTCGACACGAGAGCGATGGAACTTGTCCAATCTTGCTAATGAAAGACAAACCCAATGACGTCTGAGCGATCCAACGGGACCTCTTCAGTAGAGCTGCCACCAATCGATGTCTTCTGTGTGATATTGCGAAGCGTACGACACTATCCTCTGAGTAAGGTCCAACATAGATAGGCTGGCAGAAATTAGAATAGTACTTGGAGAAAGCGGAAATGGATCGGACTATTTGAAAGACCGAATACAGATGCGGAGATGCACGTGGCGCTTGGTGTGCACAGCAAGTACTGTGAAGCTGTGGAGCACAAGGATAACGAATACATGCCTTGGCAGGCAACTTATACCAACACTTGCGCAGCCCTCTCGACCCCAAAAGCAAACATCCACTATCCCAGCTACCAGCCAGCCCATCTCGTGCTTGCGCGGAGTGAATCTGTGTCAGATTGTCCCAAGTAGGACTTTGCCGTGAGTGATACTCTTGTTGGGGGTAGGAAAAGCTGATACGAGGACAAGATAAGACCACTGACCGGCTGGTATTGAGGGATATCTCCTGGATACGTCGTCCTCAAGCTGTGCTGTCAGTCAGGATAGAATCCCCCTGGGTAGGACCTCTCGTAAGCAGTCCCTCCAGGAATTTCTATTGACATGCCAAAGTCAGGTGAAAATAGATAGACCAGTGAAACCACCCACTATTTATACCCCACAGGACAACTGATTCTGAAGCAACGATCTGCTCTCGCGCATATAGTCCACGAATCCCTTGATCGAGATCCCAAAACGCCCATCATGTCTTCGACTGCCGCTAATGTGAAAAAGACGTCAGCAGTAACCCCCTGCAAGACGATACGAGGCCATACTAAGGCAGTTAGAGGCGTTGCACACCTGCCCGGTGGGCAGCGCATTATCACATGTTCGAATGACAGCTCACTTCGACTATGGGACATAAAGAGCGGTGCACAGATAGGTAGCGAGTGGCGAGATGAAGGGGATGAGGCAGCAATGATTGCCATGTCGTTGTCTCCAAATGGCAAGACTATTGCCACTGGCAGCGGAAACAATGTCGGGACAGTGAGGTTGTGGGATGTCGAGACGGGGAAGGTTGTCGTCAAATGGACAGGACACACTGCTTCTGTGCAGTCAGTGTGCTGGAGTCCAAATGGTGGGCGAGTTGTGAGCGGATCAAACGACGGGACGGCAAGAGTGTGGGATGTGGAGAGCGGGGAACCAGTTGAGGGTCTGAATCCAATCAAGACAGGACACTGTCAGACATGTGTATGCGGTAAGATACTCACCCGAGGCATCAATGATGGCTACAGGAGGATACGATGAAGGAATCAAAATCTGGGACGCGATGACAGGCGAGCTGCTGTCCACGATCAAACTCGATCGGACAGTTTGGAGCTTAACCTGGACATCGGATGAAAAGAAGCTTATTGCCGGGTGCGGGAATGGCCCGATTAGGATATTCGACACTGCCACATGGCAGCAAATCGCTGTTCTGGAGGGTCACATAGATGTTGTCTTCTCCCTCACTTTATTTCCCAACGACCGCCTCCTTGCGAGTGCATCCTGGGATAAGACAGCGCGTCTCTGGTCTCTTGATACAAACCTCCAAATCGGGCCACCTCTTCAACACAAACATGAGGTCGAGTGTGCGGCCTTTTCCGCTGATGGAAAGCTGCTATCCACTGTAGGTTGGGATGATAAAAATGCGTATGTATGGGACATCCAAAACATCCTCAAAATAGCTGGACTAGAAGATCTCCTGTCTATACCTGATGTGAGTGCTAACTTGACTCCCACTCGCTATCTCATTCCCAATGGCTATCAGGCACAAAAATCTGGACTCAAAAACAAGGTATGTATCATCTTGCGACTTTTCAAGAATGAAACACGCTAATGCCCCACACGCACAAGCTATCAGATGTACGCTGTGTCTTTTTCTGACCTTGATATCGATCCTGATATCAGCATTCCAGGCTAATGCTACGCAACGTCAGCCCATCCGTCCAGCCCCACGTCAAGTGCCACCAGGCTTTTTCGATAACGTGCAAGACGGTGGTCTTGTGCGTTACCACTATTCACCTGCACTACTTTCTCTGATATTCATATTTTCAGTCCTCCAATACCCGCCATCTCCATCCTGATCCCTCTTCCCATCGCCGCCGCAGAGCTTTTCCACCATCCTGGGTATCACGTCCACGTGAGCTTCTCGCTCGCCTTCCCTCACTCTTCCACCATTCCCCACCCAACACCAATGGACTAAGCGAACCTCAGCAACATCCACTGGGACCTGGTACCTCCTCTCGTCGCAGTCCTCCTGTTGTCGACGTTCCTGCACTAGATGACAAGAAGGTATGTCGTTTGGGGGATGTGTTATCAATAGCTGGCGTCTCAAATTTCATATGCAGGCACTGTATGTTTCTCGGCGGCCGGAGCGAGCTAGCGACAAAGCAAAACGCGTCGACAACTCCAAATGGTGGGCTCGTGTTGTGCTGTTCCTCTGCTGTGTGTCTCCGCCCAACGACGACAGTCACTGACGGTGTTAGAACATGGACGATTAGATATCCTACTTTTGTTGTATTTCAGCGTTTTTCTGTTACCATTAATGACAATTATTGACGCCTCGCAGTCTAATTTATCGGCAATTTCCACTGGCAGAATGGCAGCATGCTGTCAACAACACTAGTACTATGAATCAGATCGCGTTGCACGAGAAACTCCGAGCCAACTAAAACATGACACATGTGCGCCTCACTACTAAGCCTCGAAATTATAGTCGGCTAGCTTGTGTTATGGTTAACGTTCATGAATACTCAATAACAAAATATCGACAGTATCGACAAGTCTAATGATCGGCGCCAAGAAATAGATGTATATATGTACACGATACAGGAAGCCAACTGCGAACATTTACGTATGTATGCTTAATATCAATCGTATCACAACACCCATCTCCCTTTAGCTTGCAACCCGGATGCCCACACTTTCTGCCAATCTGAATGGAGACACATATCACAACCACAAAAGGGCACCGGATGATCGGACACCGCAACATGAACGTCGTTCAAGGAAATAAAATCCTCGCCGGACACCGCAGCATCATCATCTTGCAACGAAGAAGAACCCTCTTCAGTGCCTTTGGACCCTCGTATCTCCGCGGGCCCACGCCGGCCCTTCACCATCGAACCAGGGAGCGTCAACACTTCCGCGTGTTGCTCCGCTCTCCTGCGATATTTAACCATGTCGAACGGGAGTTGGACTCGGGGGAAAACCAAAGAGACTCTTTCCAGCCTCTCGAACGAATTCCACGGAACGTACGACATCCACAGAGGCATAGCGTAGTTTTGAGGTCCAATAATGCGTTCAGTTCGCAAAAGGATGTGTACCAACGCATCATTCTCATCTGGAGGGAGGGCGATAAAGTGGGTGATGGATGCCAAGAAGGCTGATCCTGAGGCAAGCTTCGTCATTTCCCATGAGTCACAGCTCATCCTGGATAGCGTCAATGTTTTTGTGTTCCACGGAAGCGGCAAACTTCCATTGTCTATATTTTGGTCCATACGGGTCCATGCGAGCTCTATGCAGGATGTCAGGAGGTTTAGACATGAAAAGTAGATTGCGAGTGATGATGCGCCAAGGAGCACTGGAGCGATGAGCTCAAGGTCCGACACAGGCTCAGAGGTGAAGCTGCTGTCCACAGGAGCGTCTGAGGGACACTCATCCAAACACGGTCCGATCCAGATGTTGCGTACGTGAGGTGTGTACTCGAAGCGGAGAGCAGGATATGTTTGAGCGTATTCGTTTTGCATGCGTAGAGCACGCAAGAAAGCTGTCATGTTCTCAAAATCCAGTACTACGGTGTGCAACATTATAGGCAGTGCAAGGTGCCTAAAAATTCGGGAGACAAGACAAAGTTTACGAGCGGTCGCGTATAGATGCGTCGGCTCATAACCCTCGTCTTGAGTAAAGGTGGGCTTTGCAGCATATTTGATGATGATGGCGACGATCTCGGTGGGAAGGCCGTTAAATGAAGCTCGGGGGGTAATCTTCATGATGGCTGAATGATACAGAAAACTGCCTGAAGCAGCCTTTTAACACCTCGTGAACAATAGCAGAAGAAGTTCCACAGCAGTGGCCCAAGCTGGGTTAAAGTATGTGAACCACTATGACGGTCCATGCCAGATTCATTGTTGCATGTGGTCTGGTTCTATGGAAATAGTGGTTATTACGTGATGAAAATGTAAGACCTTGAGAGCCTACGTATACGAACTCGTGCGCCGCATGGCACAACTCTTATGTCATGGTAGTCGATTGTCGAGTTAGACTACTTCAGGGCAAATTCTATTACTGCTTGATTCGTGGGGCAGGTGGGACGTGAAGTAGAGTATGTAGTTGGCTTCTGTAAGTAGGAGATTGGCATGATCTAGTCCTGGGACTGAAGAGCCATTAAATGTTGCATACCTTCTGCTGATATCCATTTGGTACATGACAGCTGACAACATTGTCAGTGAGATAGAACGCGTGATATGTCGGCACGTGCATCGGTTATGGACAGCAGGTCCTCGAGGCCTGATGCTTTGAGGATGGTGAACATTTCACACATATGCATTTCGTTGCTACAAGTTTTGGTTAGCAGCTTTCCAGAGTCAGAGGAAATTGAAAAGCGACCTCATTTTCGTGTTGATCCAGGGGGGGTGGTCCAACCAGCTGGGAGGTTTGTGTTGAGGTTCCACACAGATGCGCTGTGTGATCCCCATGATGCACTTGTCAGAAGGCGGCTGTTCGAAGAGTCAGTGATTTCACAACAGCGATTTGCTACCACTGCGTGGTATGACAACTTGAAGGAAATAAGCTGACGTCTGTGTCAACTTTGTCAATAGGGATCGGCGTTGCCGATTTTCAACATATAATCCGTCAGATTTCGTCGCATGCTTGTGATTCAAAATGATGTGCTGGAATTGGGTCTTAAGAATTAATTTTGAGTCTGGATGCGGGCGTGAATTAACGTCGCGGTCGTGACGCGCCTGTGACGCGGCATGTGTGACGGGGCAAACAAATTCAACTAGTAGTGAAGTTCAAACAACTTCATATGTCATTCCAAACACTTTGAATCCTCGTTAATGATTAACATATGAGTGTCTGCTTGCGTACAGGCTCTAGAGTGTTGTATTCACTTCTCACCAATTTTACGGCTGGTGCTTGTCTTCTCAGGCTGACTCATGCCCTTCATTCCGCCTCCTCCTTTCTCCAAGGTTCCGAAACCCCAGCCCCTTCCCACCCAAATGAGGAGGGATGGATTGTAGGTCCCGGAGGACGGCTTCTCCTCCGGATCCCACCTATTTTCCACCCAGTGGTTTATGCTCCAGGTAACACGCTGGTGATAGCCAACAATACCGTACAGCTGGACTTGAGTGGTGTCGTACATGGCACATCATGGCACAAGTGTCGCAAACAGTAGTAGATTGCATTGTCTTTGCGGTCGTATGTGTTAATCGGACTTTAGGCATGTATTTTGTTAATCGACTGAAGATCTTTGCACATTTCACAGATTTCCTACAATCCATGTTGACCATTTTGCACTTTGTTTGTTCATCCCACTCTACTTAATTGCATCGGTCCACCAAAACATTTTAGGGCTGCACCAAGATTTTATTCACTACATTTACATACTGTCATCCGGTCGCTACTATACTGATTATGATTTCTTCCCCGTTTGCTTCCTGCAGGATAATTGTGCAAGCCAGAACTCGATGTGAACTTGAACCACCACTCGACGAGGGTCATTTTACCTCATTCAACTTCATCCTCTCTTCGTCAGACTTCATTGTCTGCTTTTCAAAGTGCAAAGTGGCGAGAAGAATGGAGTTCGGGGTGAATCATGGGGCAGGTATCCAACCGCAATAACAAATAAGTTCTACATCCATGATGTAAACTTTGTCAAGCACCAAACTATTCGCTCGTAGGAGCAGTTTGACCAGTGTCTTTGCATCCCAGAATTTTAAATGCATCTTCATCAAACCCGCCCGTCGCAATCTTCGTTCACTAGACTCATCACGTACCCACAGGCTTGTTCCCTGTCTTGACCTGGCACGGTCTTGGCGTTCTTTCAATTATACCAAACTCTTGCTGTCACTCCGTCGCAGGATCTGCTCGCCACTTGTTTGTAGCACCAGGCTGCTTCTCGTTGTATTTTGGTATCGGCATCAAGGACTTGGTTAGTTGCCAGACACGCCGGATAATCTCAGCTCGCTACTTGGTGCAAACACGGGTGCACGTGGGTAGCTACAGTCACAATAGAACAAGAAATAGGTTTGCCTAAACCTTTCAAATATACTTCAAAATACTATATGTTAAATAAATACCACGACGGATCCTTCACCGAATCCCTCCTTCCTGCGGACCGCTCAGCAAGCATTTCCCTACACAGTACTGCTAGTTGTTACACGCTCCTGGAAGACAATCGAAGTCATGTTAGTTTCTGCGTTGGAGTCGGCCACAAGTTTTGCGTGATATTCTCGAATACTAAGGATGAGGCGTGGTCCCAGCACAAACATCTGCACTCTCCATAAAATTTGAAGAGAACCAATGAGTGTTTGAGCTCCAATAGAATTTGAAGTCTACATAAATGATTAGCAGTGTTTACACGCAGATGTCAGCGACAGGTCAGCGCACCTTGAGCTCTGGAAAGAAATCAGCAAGCTGGAGGCATGAGACACAAACAAAGCTAGCACGTGCAGAACTTTAGCAGAAAAAGATAACGACATTCATGATACAAGCTCACCTTGCAAAATAAAGCACATGAGATTTTATCAGCACTCTGAAACAATCCCCGATGGTCGATCCTGTCAATGGGCCGAGTTGTCGCAGTTCACGAAAGTGTTTCACAGCAATCCAGACCGAAAGACACAGTGCGAGGACCTCCCAAATAGTGTTGAGCATCCAAACCATTGCAACCAGAAGCTGGTCGTCCCCTTCAAATCTATCATTGCACATATACGTGTCAGAGAATATCACCACCTCTGATTTTGTCCAATGAGTTGTGTCCTTCATGTCAACAAGTGAAGCTTACCCGCTACAGTATCCTTGAGCACGATTGCTGTGATTACTCCGCAGGGGATGTTAACAGCCAGAAAGATAATAACAAGGAAGATGAGCATCATGCTAGATCGCTGATACATGGCATGCAACCGAGAAATCATGATGACTGCAGCATGTTTCAGTCGAGTCAATATTACTGAGGTATGCAGCTAGGTAACTCACCGTCCAACATGGCAGTTATGACCACATTTGTCACATTCTTTGCATAGCTCATAATATTGCCTGAAACACCCGATTAGTTATCATCCTCATCTAGTATCAAACACTCCGACTCACACCTATGGAGTGATTATGTTGAGCCAAGTTGAATGATCAGAATCTTACTCACCCCTACAAATGAATATCAGATATTCATTGGATAGGAGCAAGATAGTTGTACAACACTCACCGCATCTGTCAGCGAGACAAATGGTATATTTTCTGCCAATGTGTGCCGCAGGTCAGACGAATAGAACGCGGCACATATGAAACATACCCAGCATAAACAAACTGATCGTGAGAGATAGTCGATGAGTTATTTGTATAGTGTCGATTTGTTAGCCTCGACACCTACATAAAATATGGTATTCCCATATAACGTGTCTAAAACATTTTGTAGTTAGTATAACCACGCTATAGCATAACATGAGGCACGAACAACTAAATATAGCACAGTCATGAGAGACCAGTGCTGCTTCTGTCGAGAATTCATTTTTTTCTTCTGATACGGAACTCTGTCACTCACCCAGATCAGTTCGATCTATGACACCATTCTTAGCGAGTTGACTGCCGAGGTGATAGCACCAACCTACCTCTTGTCCGAGTGTTAGCACTGGAAATAACATGAGGGTATCAGCGGTTTTCAAACACTGTCCGGCTCACTCCAATCGTATACTACCACGACGCCGGCGGCAACTGCAAAACCACAAGTCAATGTTAGATCTAGGCATCTTGATGCGACGAACCTATCCAATAGCTGGAAAAAACATTTGACAACCAACTGCCAGTATCATTCAAGACTACGGTCATATTGGAGGGATAGGTTGCGAGCGAGTGGAGGGTGTTGGGGTGTGTAATGATCTAGTGATCGTATTAAATATACCACTATTCGAATATTCAGCCTCGGTCGGCTCTCATACTATCGCCACAATTGGCATAGTGAATGCATGATGGTGATAGATAGCTGGCTGTACCTGTTGTATGCATCAAAAAAACCTTCCCCACCTAGTTAGAGCTAATTTATACACCGGGCATCGTGAAAACGCTGTGTTAGTAATGCTGCAGCAACCGCTACTGCGGACCTAGTAATTAGACTATGTCACCCTCATACTAGGATCAAATACTCCTGCGTAATCATTATTTTGAGCCAAGTTCGATATTGCACTTACCCTAGGCTACAAATGAGTGTATTCATTTGGATGGGAATGCGATGCATAATCTTGCATAATACTCACTGCATCTAGTGTCAGCGAGACAAATTTGGTGCAAATGCTGTGTTCTGCTGGTCAGAAGAATGGAACACAGCCACACTAGCCCTTACCGGTACCGCCAGAATATTCATCCTCGTCTAGACGCTGCAGTACATGGAAGGATATTCTTGGTTTGGCTCTTCATCTCCATTGTTACATGTCCAGTTTCTCGTGCCTTCAATTCTTCCACATATTTGCAGGCAATAAAGCACGTCTATCCATTCTACTGACAGATGAGAATGTGAACTGTTAGTTGTGATACCGTTTTATCGAGGCAGTTCGACAAGGATTCGTTCGAGTCACACGGTGCTTCTGCCATGTCGTATCTCCATGCTCGCTCCAACATGTCAACTACGATGTGCAGTGTTCAGCGCTCAGCCGTGGCTGGCGCCATCGGTACCTTCCTACATTATTTTCCAAGATCTACCGCCCCAGTTCAAATTCACTTTTAGTAACCCATCGTGTCTTGAGAGATAATTGGGTCTGCAATCTAGTATCGTACATCGAATGCCATACAGCTATATTACAAGCAAACAAGAATATCAGGGCTTCTGTATCACTGGCAGTAACATCAAACCAACGAGCCTTCCGCCTAATTCACCACGCTCGTGTGAAGAACCTTCGCCGGACGTGTCAGGATTCGGGTCAGTTTCCGCCATAACGGAAGATTATCCAATCGCTGTGCTTTCATGACCACTTTGATGTGGTAGATGGACAAATGCTCTCCACTGTGAAATTGTCATTAGCGTATGCCCGATAATATATGGCGTTGGTTTTACTTTGAGGCAGCTAGTGCTCGTGCGGACCGCACAATGTTATCAATCATCCTCCCTGAAAGCATCGTCAGACACCGCGTCGGTGGCAGATATGAGGCTTACCATCTAACTGATGCCGTGAGAGTTTCTCGACATCACGAAGAAGTAATGAATGATCCATCTCCTTCTGATCCATGGAGGAGGAGCTGATAAGCGTGCGCTCACTATTCCATATAATTGCAGCGGGATCATTCAAGCCGAAGTGGCCAAGCCAAAGACGACGTCGGGCTGCAGTGTCCAGTTCAGGTAATTCGACGACTTCAATGGCGAACATTCAGAAGCAGAAGCAGGTCAGGCAATCGGGTTACACACCAGCAGAAAATTGCGTCAGGAGTTCTTCGTCGCAGGCACCTGATACCCAGAAGGAGATACAATCGTCCGACTCAAATTGACGGAGAACAGTCCTGATACGATCCTGACGAGAAATCAAGGCTCAAGTAGTGAGAGTCCAACAACCAAAACATACCCTATGGCCTTGATCTTTCGACTCCAGGAAACGCTGGATGACGTGATAAATCACACAGGGCAAGGTGTCAAAGGGAGTACATACATCGGCGTCTTTCACCACAATCACCGCATTCCAGGTGGCTGCAAACTAAACGATAACAAGGTCTTGTCAAAGAATCATCGAAAGTTGTGAGTTGTACGAACCGATACACGCAGAGCAATATCTAGTACCAGATTCATAAGGTCGTATAAGAAGTCATGAGAAGTGATATTAATAGTAAGCAGAGGTCTTTTGAGGAGATTGCAGACAGCATGAACAGTTGTCATTCTGCCCGTTCCTGGTGGTCCCTTAAGAAGTATTGTCTATGAAATCTTGGATGAGAGACAAAAAACGACGACAATTCAAAACACACAACACACCTGTCCTTTTTCGAACTGCGCTGGCTTTAGACCGCCTACAGAACCGCCAGCATTATCCACCAGTGCTCTTATAAGATCCTGCAACAGAAGATAAACAAAGCTAAGAAATCAACATGATCGCGCACACCTTGGTGTCTTCGTCCATGATGAGTTTGCTCCATGCCTCTTGATCATACTTCACTGGCTTCAGATCCCATATATTGAATATTCGCCATTGCTGGATATCACAATTTGCTTGAGCAGTTAGCGAAATACGTATTGTGAATTGCTCACATTCACTTCAAGATCATACCCGCCAATCCAGTACGGAAGGCGTGCAATATGCTCCTGCGCATCGTTTGGAAGTGGTACACGTCTATGACATTCCTCAGCGTCGACCCAGAGAACAAGTAGATTACTCACAGATTTGGGTTATAGCCTTGCAAGGCGCGGTGGAATCCAACTGGGTCAACCATCACCCGCCTAATGCGTGGAGTTGAGTTGCCACTGAAAACCGATCGCATCGGTGTGTCGTCATAATCTGTAAATGAGGAAAGTATGAAAACAGTGTAGTGAGAAGCTGGAGTGATGCGGCACTTACACTCTGCACAACAAACTCTGCTGTAAGAAAGATAGAGCCTTCCGCGCTCTATATTGATGATTCAATATCTCAACGAAAAACTCAAAGATTAAGTTCTCACCAGTCACTTTAGCAAGGGCTCCGTCTGTGACGGGTTGAAGAAACAGGGACGAGAAGGCTCGAGTTCCCTAAAATCGGTAAGTGAACAAATGGTAGTTTGATATTGGAGAATTGTCACAGTACCTGGAATGCAAAAAGATCCAATGACATGGTGCGCTTCTCGAAACGAACGCCATCCCACTCGAGGTGCTCCAACTTGACGAGCAACGCCCTGAACAGGTCTAATTAGAATTTGTCACAGCCATGTTCCGAGAAGTTCATACTCACTGTTTATCATCACGGAAGCGGGCACTCTTCAAGACTACCAAGATCTTTCGTGCAGAATATCAGTAGTGACGATAAATAAGTGAAGGAAATAGTTCCCACAATAGGTCTCTCGACATCTAAACCATTCTGTAAAAGCCCATCATTAAAGATGTAACGCTCTCCTTCCTCGTAGTAATACTCCAGAAGTTCGAAGGAAATCTGATTGTTAGACAATAGTTCTTCGAGTTGCTTGACCCTGCATGATCATAAACGATAGGGGACAAGCATGATGGACTGAAACACACATACGTCTGCTTGCTTTCCGTTTCCACGACCTCCAACAGTTTTTCTAAATGTGTCACAAGAACATCAATGAACTCAGCGGCCCCTTCGCCTGTCCATAATGGTCAGGGTTATTAAGCGCGAGAAGCAATGCAAAACTAACATCCAGTAGACGCGTTGAAGCCGAAGACCTCGGCCTTGGTTACTAGGTCTTCTGGAAGTTGTTCTGTGTCCAAGAAGGTGCAGGCATCGTCCAACCTGGACCGAAGTACCTTCATCTTTTGGGACAGTCGATGAATAGGATACTCAAGAATCTCGTCGTAATCAATGTCGACAAATACAGTACTAAGAATCAGGAATCAATGTTAGCAGCACCCGCGCGATCCATTCCAAGACAACTTACCGAAGAAAAGAATCTAAGATTGGACTAAAGTCGCTAAAAACAAGCGACTTTTTCCCTATAAGCTTGTTCAGTATGCATGCTATGCAATGTATTGTTAATATGACAACTTGCCTCCTTCGTTCATGGAGCGGACATTGAGGTAGAAATAGTCTTCGATTCCTAGAATGCTTATAGGCGAAGGTGACCGAAACCTGTGCCTATCCGGTACCCACAGCTTGCCATACTGATCCCTTGTGCACCGTAACTCATTGAGCAAGCCAAGCACCCAACGTAAGCAAAAACAAACTCACCATTTTTGCCACCGACGAACAAAATGGTCCCCTCCTTCCTCAGAATAGCTATGCGAAATATATTGATGTTGGTGATGTTGGTAAACTGACGAATCTAAGGCGGGAAGCCAACCGTCCCATGGACCCTGCGGAGGCTCTGGGATGAAGGGGGAGTCAGGAGTTGGCGGGTGATGTGAGATAATGTGTTCAACTCCAACTGATGCCGGATACGGGGTGACTGAATACGGATACGGGGTGAGCAGTGGCTCAGGTATGTGTTCGTCGTCTGAATCCGACTGAACTGTTGCTTGCTGCCGAAAAAAACCCTCCGAGTCACAGTTAGGTACCCCTTCTGGGAGTGGCACAGTATCACCATCAAGCATAAAGCTTGAGCTCGATGGTGATCTCAATGACACTGGCACAACTACAGGACACATGCTTGGTGGGTCTAATTAGGGTGGGACTCATGATCAAAGGGAACGCCAGCTCTATATGAAGGTGTCTGCAGCGCCTATTAGACATGATAAGAGGATCTCCAAGTTGTGGCTTCCATAGCATAGGTAAGATGCTGTGTGTTACAAGACTATTACTGTCCATTTATGGACGGTACAGGAGATAAAACTGTCCAAAACTGTCGTACGCACGTTCTGGACTTGGGCACATAGTGGTAGCCAAGAGAAAACTACGCTGAATGTGGCTGTGGGAAAAGACAACAATAAGATCTCTAAGTTCAGGGGTTTAATCTTACTGACAGAGAACGTTCTGTATAGAAGCAGCGGGTGTCTTCCTGACATTCGGACCTGGAGGACGATGGCGGCACAAATACTTCCATAGTCGACTTTGGATTTCACGCAAGGAGCAGTCACTCGCCAAAGCGCAATCGTCGTTCTTTCGATGGGAGTACAAGTGGGCTGGTTAGCCGCTTGGACGTATTGTGAACGGGGACCTTGAAAATGAATCAGCTCCCACGCCAAACACGGAACTTAAAGACCACCTGTTCTTGCGCTGAAAGTGAGAGTCCAATTATATATGTATGTATCGATCAGAACAGTATTCTTGTATACACTGCCAAGTGTCACCGCAATACGGTGTCTTCACGCACTGCTCAAGGTTTGCGGAATTTGATAGGCAAAACTGTATTTTGTCAAGTAAGCGGACAGTCGGTGTTATTGTCGAAACCGGATACCAAGCCTGGTGAAGACAATTCAGAAGAAAAATAGGAGATGAAGATACACGAATCAACCTCAACCAAAATAATAAGAACATGAATAAGAACCGCCAGTATGCTGCCTAGATGAGGGACAGCTGATCCCTCATCCGTGATGGTCATCAGTATAGTTAACGGAAGCGCAGCAAATGTAAAGCATGAGGCGGATCCACCAATGAGGGTTGTCGATGACAATCGCACGATGAGAAGGCTTGTCAGTTGCAGGCATGGAAGTGGCGGTGGTTGTGGGTATCGTGGACATTGCAGGCATGGCAGTGGCCACAGGACGCAACGACGATGCTTGAGAGTGATTTTGATCTTGTTGCTGACTTTTGGCCTGAGTATTGTGTTTTGCCCTTTTTGCTACGTGGTCGGGCGACATATAAGGACTACGAGATAGATTAAAACGTAAAAGAGTGGTAACGGAGGTGATCATACCCCTTTATCACGGACAGCCGCGACTTCTACGACATGGGGTCGACGTTATGAGACGAACCCTTGTGTCCGGCGTTGTCGGAGTTGTGTCGTCTCATGTTTGTTGGATCGAAAGCGATGGAAGAGCGAAGAAAGACCAACAAGAAGTGGACGTGGGCGTGAGGGGGCAAGAGCACGGCGGGAGCGGCTCGCAGAAGGATACTGTGACGATAAAGCTCTGAGGCAGAAGCGACTGATAAAAAATGAGGACATACATGAGAGTATGCTCGCGTGTCGTCAAGAAATCCTTCTGGAAATTGGGCGTCTTCAAACTGGGTTTCAAGTCGCATAGCATCGATCTGACGTTACAATCAGTAAAAATGTCGACAGACATGTCACGTACGTCCAGTAAGTGCTTGTGTAAAAAGGAAGTTAGTATACTCTTTTCCTGAGGAACCATGAGACGCGTATAATATGGTTAGTCAAGTAGAGTAAGTGTTATGTTTACACTCACATTCGGAAAGGACAGGAGGTCGAGCCCAGTTGCGTTTAGGATTGCAGGTGTACACATTTGTGTCCCCACAGCAAGTCACTAGTAGCTTTCCATCGGCGGAAATTGACACGTAATCCACCTCACATTCGTGCTGTATGGGTGGATCGACAGGGAGATTCGTGTCGAGATCCCACAATCCATCGTTTGACCCACTCACAAGGAGGCGGTTGTTCGAAAACAAAGTGATGTAAACAACGTCGCTCCAGTTCCTGCCAAGTGGCAGTGTCGAAAACCCTAAGACGATCTCCTGCCACATGTCACGGTGGCGGTGTCGAATACATCATTGGATTGAGACCCAGCACGGGTTTTCCGCTCTGGCCATACCACACTCGTACTGTCCCATCGTTGGATCCGCTCGCCACTCGCTCACCATCTGGACTCCAGCATATCGACCGTACTTTGTCGGTGTGACCTGTCCATTCGACGATGACCTTCCCCGTTCCAATGTCCCACAATCTCACTAACCCATCTTTGTACCCACTTGCAAGAGTAATGCCGTTTGGGGACAATGCTAACGTGACCGTGGAGAACCATTACCTGGCAGGGTAATACTTCAGCATGCTGCGTTCTCGGCGATTTAGTATAATGACGCTGAATGTGCGGCCCAGAGATGGAAGTTGATCCGGGACTGTTCATTATGCTCTCAACTGATTCAGATCATTGACTGTGTATGCGATGCGAGAGCAGCCTTTGAATGTGGACCATATTTCTTGCCAGGACAATGATCGTTGGTGAATTGACTAGCCTATATTCTTTTTTATCAATAGAAGAAGTACATGAGTCTGGTTTTTCCTATGTATGTAGAAAAAGCTGGAACATCCTCTCACGTTCAAAATTACTTACATAATTGCAGATGAAGTTCCGCTCTTGTGAATGATATACGGACAAGGAGCTTGTTCAAATCATTTTCGTATCCCCATGCGTTAACATAATCGTTTCATTGGGTAATTTGTTGATGAAGCGCTCAGGCCTCAGGAGGTCCCACAACTGGCGCCATCCGCATGTTCTTGTACTTTGTTTGATACCTTGACTGATGGTCGTGACGAATATGCAACAGATCACTGCATGTTCCAACCGTTTGTCTATTTATGACACACGTATCTCCAGGGCAATGTGATGGTCTGAAGCAGCCAATATGCGTATTGTTGTGAGAGGCGTGCCAAGGTGTGTTCTAAAACTTTGAATTGGCCACATGATTCTGTCTCAGCTCTGAAATTCATCCTTACCCCGAGTCGAGCGCCTCACATTCGTGACATTGAGAATGATCATCTCGTAGCGCACCTCTCTCGTCACACAGGCCGTTGCTGATCTGGGCGCCGCTCTCCCTGTCCCACGGTCGGAGCGAAGCGCCAGTTGTACACCGGCCGGTTGCACATCACTACCTCCTGCATGTTGCGGCCTTTTGCACCCCTATGACTTCACTGTGCAGATAAGCACACTGGCGCTATGTTTATTCGTGACAAACACCAGTATCAGGTTTATCCTTATTTTCAGGCTGCTTTGAACTTTCTTCACACTTCCACCCTCGGTAATCCGATGGTTTCATCTCTCCGGCATTCTAGTGCAGTCAGCACATTGGTCCATGTGACGTATATTGTTGACAGGGTAGAGGAACGTTTCCAATTGATGACAGGTTAGGAATCAATTAAAAGCTCTGCGTTTTCACCTGCACTGCTGAAAACGCAGAGCTTGTGACTGATCCGGAATGCATGTCCCCGTCCGACAAGGGCGTGATATCCGGGGCTCCGTTAGCCTCAGAAGCTACTTGTACCGCAGGTTACTGCTGAAAACGCAGAGCTTGTAACTGATCCGGAATGCATGTCCGGCAAGGGCGTGATATCCGGGGTTCCGTTAGCTTCAGAAGCTACTTGTACCGCAGCTTACTGCTGCAAGCGCAGGGCTTGTAACTGATCCGGGATGCATGTCCCCGTCCGGCAAGGGCATAATATCTGGGGTTCCATTAGCCTCAGAAGCTACTTGTACCGCAGCTTACTGCTGGGAGCCCACGGACTTCTGTGAACACCCACTACTCGGTGGTCTGTCCACAGCCCCAGGTCGTCGGTAATCTATTCCTAACTTCTACGCCGAGTTAGATGATATGAGAAACAATATGCACAGGGTGCGGCTGACCACTGCTCGGCCAGAAATGTCAGCCTCGTTGATGCCAATGCCTGTCAGCCTCTCGGCTTGGAACATAAAATTCGGACAGCCTAGACATTTCTACCCACCCCAATCTTGTCTTCAACGGTCACCTACGAGCTCCACTATTATAATCTTTCACCCTCGTTTTCATCAAACCATGCGTGTATTCATTCTTGCCACTGCCCTCGCCACGGCCACCATCCACACCGTCCATGCCATGCCTAACTCCAACCTCGCGGTACGCAGTGCCTTCCCAGATGCCGCAGGCATCCCCTACGTATCACATCCTTCCCACCAACACAACAGACTATACCAAGGAAAGAAGGTTGGCGAGGGTGAACAACGGATGGTTCTTAATCATGCTGCGCCAGGGTCCGATCATCTAGCCGAGTCGCATGAAAAACAAAAGTCGTCGATCGTTAGAAGGGAGAAGAAGAGCGGGCGAGGAGTGTTCATGGAGCGGACGATCAAGAACGCAGACTACGGTTCCGGAAGTGCCCCTGCAGGGGAAGCTGTGGCACACTCTCAACCTGACCCTGCTCCCAGCCCGACCAACACGCCCGCAGCCGCTCCCGGTCCTGCAAGAATTTCTGATGACGCAGGACCTCCTCAAGCTGCCTACGCCTGACACGTTTCGAAGAATGTTTCAGTGGAGCGGTCAGAAGCTTCAAGCGCAGAAGGGGAACTCGGAGGATCTGGTGAAATGTGTCATTGGGCTGTATCATCGAATATCACTGCATTGTCTAGCCGGATAATATATTGAATGACCAAATCTATTGTGTCTGCCACTTGCCATCCGCCACGAGTATGACTACTGCCACGAGTGCTAGTGAATGAAGTTCAATGAACGCAGCTTGAAACCGATGCCATGCACAGCCACATCGTATTATTCAGCAAGGTTTGGGTGTTCATATGAGACTTGAGTTCATCAGCCTCTGCCGCAGCGGTTGCTTCACACCATTATCTCTTGCCACAATGAGTTCAAGCCAGTACCCAGTTCCACCACCATCGTACTTACCGTCGGGCTCGTCTAACAAGCCTACCTCTGTTCCTGACGACAATGTGCATTCGCCATTGCTCGGTCGCTCCAGGTCCCCGGGGGGTGGGATCTATGATCAGCCCCGACAAGGCGACCTTCCTGACGACTTCAAGGTATCTCTTCCGAGAAACTATGTGTTGTGTGGCTCCTCTGACACTCCTTTTGCCAGTACGGCGTTACCGTCTCCGAAAGCTCTCCGGACGTTCGAAGCGCATTTGTTCGCAAGGTTTACACTATTCTGTGTACGTGCACGTGCCTCTTCCGCTGTATATTTTGCTCATCAAGCTACCTACTGCAGTCTGTCAGATTGTACGGGGTGCTTTGCATTGGTTTCCGAGCATATACTCACGTTCATCTCCAGCTCGCCACTTGTGTTGTCGCCGGCGGAATCTCCCAGTCATTTGAGGCTATAACTTGGGTCACAACACAGTGTGTCCTCATGCTTTAAAATGACACTGCTGGGTTACTTATTATGGTTCTCAGCACCTGGTCTTTCTATGTCCCCCTTTTTGGTACCCTAATCAACCTTGGATTGCTGTACTGGAAGCGTCATAGCCATCCCCTTAACCTGGTACTGCTGTCCACCTTCACGGTAATGGAAGCATTCACACTTGGCGTCGTAACTGCGTTTTTTGATAACATCATTGTTCTGCAAGCACTGTATGCTCCGATCGATCTCTTTGTTCTACTCAAGGCTGAGTAATTTGTCAGACTGATCACGCTCGGTGTATTCTTTGGTTTGACTCTGTTCACTTTCCAGTCGAAGGTATGCTCAAATTGATCTAATGCTACTCGATTCTGATGATCTATTCAGTATGACTTCTCGGGTCTCGGCCCCTGGCTCTTTGGCGGCATGGTTGCCTTGCGTATGCGTCACACTTCATATCTAGACTTGAAATTAACATTTTTCCGCAGTCGTGACCGGTATGGTCGGTATCTTTATCCCCTTCGGCACCACGATGGACATCATATTTGCAATTGGCGGATGCCTTATCTTCAGCGGCTACATCGTGTACGACACGTATAACATTAACAAGCGCCTCTCACCCGATGAGTTCATCATGGGCTCCATCAGTTTATACCTTGAGTAAGTGCTTTGACGCAGACACCTTTCTTAGCTGATGAAACGCTCGCTTTCTAGCTTTATCAACCTTTGTACGTCATCTTGGCGGGCCTGCATGAGATCTGTGTTTACTGATAATCGTTTTCACAGTCCTCTACATCCTCCGTCTCCTGAATGACCTTCAGGACCGGTAGGACTGCCATACCTCCAAAGACGGGGGTGGTCTAATTTAAGTCCTAGCTAGTGGGTTATGAGGTTATGGGTCAATATCTCTTATCGGATTGACGTTTCTATGTAGTATCCGTATGTGACTGAACGACAGAATGTAATATGAATTCGGCTCGTGCGCGTTCAGGCCGACAACAGGGTATCTGAGTGTTGTGTGTTTGCAACCCTCCTCTTACTAACATTTCGTGGCAATGACGACACAAGTGGAAATTTGAAAGGTTTCCATAGCCCGGATCCTATAAACAAAGTCCCAACAAATTGTGGCAGAGCTGCAACAACTGCGCACGTCAAAGAGCCCTAGGTAACGGTAGAAATTTACAAAAGGGTCGATGCCTGTCGAAGTGCTGGTAATTTTGAACCAGCAACACGAAACCGTTGTCAATGTAAGGAATCACATCAAATCGTACGAGGACTACAAGAAAGGGCCGAACTTCGTCGGCAGGGACAGTTCATCGTGTGGTTATGTCTATTGTTTTTTGCACTTCCCACGGCCGAATGACAACTAGCTAGAATTATAAGCGTGAATGACATCGTAAAAATACGGTAATACATGATTTCACCCCAGACCCACATCAGGGAAACGTAATTCATTACACATGATTACAGAGTGCTACGAAGCGCTCCGTAGCACTCTGTAGCACGATCTAACCCGCTGATGGCATGGTCTAGGTCATACGCACAGCTCTTAGGATTGTGCTTTCATCAACTGTGATACCTTTTCCTTCGCGTGGCGAGGAATAAATGTACATGGGAATACAGGGTGTCTGCATTGGCTGGCTCAGATAAATTGCGAGGGACCTCGAGGATGACTCACGTCGTTACGCCTGCACTCCATTTCACTCCTTCAGCATCAGGCCCGATATTCCATCCTGGTACACGTTCCACCCGGAAAACAGCTAGAATATTCACAATTGCAGCGAATAAGGAAGCATCCGCAACGTATCGTCCAACACTGCCGAAAGGTCAGGTAAAACCGTCTATCCGCAAAACTTCAAATTTCGTACCAAACACGCCTTCCAAATCCAAAAGCAAAAGAAATGTCATCACGGCCATTCGCTTCAGAGGCTACTTTTGACATGTGACGCTCGGGTATGAACCTCGTCGGGTTAGGATATTTCTCTGCATTGCGCGCCATAGACCTGCATAAGAGGAAATAATTATGGTTTGATCTTTTTTCACTTGATATTCATGATGAATCACCATGTGTTAGCCATTACGGTGGCCCCTTGACAAATAATTTTAGAACGGGGATAGGGCTTTCAGTCCGTAGACTGACCTTTTGGAATATAGTAGCCTTCGTAGACGTCGTCATTTGATGTGGCATGGGCAATTCCTAAATCCAGACGGTCAATGGCCATGTTAACCATAGTTTGACGAGACAACGGTACTGACCCAGAGGGACAACAGGGAACCACCTCAGCGTCTCCTGTATAACGGCATTGATGTAGGGCATAGAAGCACGGTCATCCCAGTCCGGTAATCTTTCGAGGGTTTCCCCAATGACGGAATCAACCTCTGCTTGCGCACGTGCTTGTACGTCAGGATATAGAACCATCGCGAGCAGGAAGACGTATAGAGTGGACGTTGTCTGTGCCTTTTAGTCAGTAGATAGCTAAAATAGAAATCACGTCTAAGCATACAGTTTCTGAGGCGGCTAGAAGCACGAAGATAAAGATACGTCAAAAAACATACGTGATCAAGGCAAGTTTGTCACAAACCAGCGTAACCAGATGCACTAGCTTCCTTGATCGCTTTCTCGAGCATAGCGCCCTCTTCTTCATCTTTTGCTTTATCTGGTATACGATTCAATGCATCCGACACCATGGACGGTGCAGCCGTCCCCGCGGCCTGAAAATCATCAGCTTCGTCTGAGTAATACTCGGATCAAAAAGCACTAGGCACTTGCCATGTTCTTCTTCACATGTTCAAAGGGCGTTTGTACAATCAGGGGAACGAGGGATCTCTGAAGTATAGCACCCCTTACAAAGCTCGCTCCAGGGAACCAAGAAGGAAGTTTTTCCACTGTGAATGCATTAGAATAGAACTACAGCTGAGCGAAGTCGAGGCCGCAGAACAATACGCACATATCGGGAACTCTCCTACAACAGCTGCGACCTCAGGCCTGAGTTCTCTTACAGATATCTCAAGTGAACGCTCGACAAGTGCAATAAAAGGATCATCGAGGGCTGCCGTAGAATAATCATACGTGATTGACATGATGACAGATGTGCTGAAGCTATGTAGAAAGTACGGTTTAGCGCCATGATACGTGGAAGGAGATATTACTAACGTGTGGAAATGGGTTCCATAGACCTCCGGATATTCCAGTAAGTTTGATATCAGATTGTGTGCGTTGCGCATTTGGATCGGACGGAAGGATGGCGCTGCTTCTAAACGGAATGCCTGATGGAATATTCGCCTGTCTGTAAACACACGATAAGCGCGATAAAATATCTGGAAGGGATATACTAACGAAGTCTCCATCTGTCCGAGTAAGGTAGAAAAATAGAGGAGAACTCGACACCAAAACTAAGACTGGATGAACAATAAGCACATAAACAGATAGAAAGGACTCACAAGTCAAGAACGTGCATGAGTCCTGGGGGTCTCGTGGAATAATTATGTGAACGACGGTCGAGCAAGTCATGCGCAACACGTTCAGAGTTGATGATTATGATATCCTGACTGAAGAGTCGAGTGTAAACGAGTTCTCCTGTGGCGCAATTCAGCACATCCACATGCACAGGTCGGTGGTTCTACGCACCATACTCAGCTCCCCATCTTGAGTACGCCAGCCATGGATGATCTGGGTCAACTCCAATCACATTTCCAACAAAAGGGAGAGGTGGAGGACCAGGGGGTAGAGGAAGCCCTTTAGTGTCTCTCTTCTTCTGCAAGGATCGCACTACCACGAAAGATACGAGGGATAGGAGGGCGAGTGCAAGTGTTGGGGCCATGATTTGGACCTAGTCAGTAACTGTGGTTGCAATAAATACACTTGAACAAGCATATTTATATTTATTTGAATTTGAATGTCAAGTGTCATAACCGAAATGAACAGGTGTCTGAGTCGTAGTACTAGTAGGTGCTACGTTACTCTTCCGAAGTACATCGGCTCCTACTAAATGGACACTCAAGGTACGTGAGTTACCTCACTTACAGCAGACTCTGCATTTCTCGTTACATACTACCAAGCGTCGCTAAATCAGTCCTAAACGGGTCTCAGACTGTAGGCTCAGCGGCAAGTACTCCTAATTAACCCCTTGTATACCCAGTGTTTACACCTCTCACTCAATACTTTTTTTGAAAAAAAAAAGACAAGGTTTAAGATAGGTAAATGAATGTAATCAATGGTAATAGGCTAGCTCTCTTTGTTAGCTTCAAGACTTCAATAGGATTAGCTCCGGCATATCATTAATGGATCCGAGTATCACGCGTCATGATGGCCCGACATATGCCCGATGTTAATCATGATGCGGGTTTTGTGTGTTAGTTTCAGATTCTATTTACGTGTTATAATTAAGCGTAGAAGTCGAGAGCAGGCCATGCACGTGACAGGAGTCAGGGAGGAGGACACGCACACACCAGGACATTGTAGATACGAACATAGCACCACTACGACAGTCATCCTCCTCTCTAGACAGCAAGACTGTCGGGTATACCAGCGGCTAGAGTAGAGAAAGGTGACGTTCGGCTTTCAATCTCGAAGTGGCATGTGCTAGGGTGGAATGGCTGCCCTGGGACCTAACCCGATGTCTGAATCACATGAATACTAGCTAGAATTCAGAATCAAGGACCATTCATTCCAAACTCTAACCTGGACAATCCACCTCCTCACTTCTAGATTAATCCAAGATGGCTTTCAAACGTGGATTTCGTAATCCGGGACATTCTCTGAGTCTGGCATAGCCCGAACCGACGGAAATCGGTCATGGCTAGCTGTTAGCGGCAAGATAAGACACTCGAAATAATATGTCAAACTGACCATTTACCAGGAGAATAATGTACCAAGGGTCCGAGGGTCCGACGAAAAGTCCGAGAGTACCAGACAGCATCCATTTTACACGTGGCTCTGCTGCGTCGCCTCGAGGAACTACTTCGAGTGTCTTATCTTGCTGCTATGGCTGATTTCCGTGGGTTTGGGCTATGTCAGACTCAGAGGGTGTTCCAGATGACGAAATCTACGTTTGAAAGCTATTTTGAATCTAGAAGTGAGGGGGTAGACCGGTCTTCGTCATCCAGAATAGAACTTGGAACGAGTACTTTGATCTTTGACAGAACATCGGCTTGTCGACACAGGAAGTATGTGTGTTTCTGAATCCTATGGAAAGTCATCTACGGTCTGCTTTTGATGAGGGAGGTGGTTCTGCTTTGCTTCCGATTAAAGGAAATATACATGACACATGCTTCTAGGAATTCGCAATCCCCATGGTGTACCATTAATCACTTCCCTCCTTCTAGCGCTCAACGTTCGGACATGACCCCAGTGGTGCAGTAGTGCATCCAGGTGAGAGCAATGGAGGATTAACTCGGATCAAGATATTCAACAACATATAGCGGAAGCTTACCACGCCTTGCTAAAAGCAGCGCCTCGCCCGTCACCACCATCTGTCAATCTGTCAACGTAGTCAATAAGGAGTGATCAATTCTCCATGTGTCCATCAGCATATCATACTGAATTCCAGTAGGCTCAGCCCACATGCCAAGCAGACATCAGGTAAATGTAACCTTGTCGTCCGGAGCCTACTTCTGAGCTTAACATATGCATCAACAGAAGAGAGAAACACAGTAATGGAAAGTACGCACTCCCACTTGACAGCTATCCAGTAGTTCGACCCGGTGGTGTAACTATGTATGCGCTATAAATAAGCAATTTGAATCAAAAGAGCAGCGCGATTGATTAGTACTACATACCCATGAAATCTAAATGCAGCCCTGATAGCTTCAGGTTTCAAAGTGCCTTTCCCTCAAACAGGTGCCCCTCATCAACAACGCACTGGCATGCAGCTCGACTGGTCATCAAGGCCGAAGAGCCCATCGAAGAGGTTGGGACCGTGACTTGGGCGGCGGCCCTCACTTGTGCCAGAGACCTCACGGCCGCTGAGAAATTCACGACTGGTTAGCTTAAAGGCAGCTGGGACAGGTGAGCGACGTGATAAGCTCTTACGAGGTTGCATGATGGTCTGGTCAAAGGGACTACTCACCTCGAGGGTCAAGTTGTAAAGATGTTGTCTTTCCATAATCCAGAGGGTAGATATCGTTGGGTCATAAGCGTTAACGCGGCGGAGAGAAATAAAGTTTTGAATCAAGGCCCGTTTTACATCCGTTTAGTGGTCTCGCAACTCTTCCCCCGAATTTCGTCTCCGTCGAGTTTGATCTCCTACGAATATTGTATTCGGGTTAAGCTTGTCTAGATCTGGCCATGTATGTCCACGCTCACCACAACTCGGATCTTTGATTTATGCAGTGAATTGCGGGTGGTGCCGGTGCTGGTGATCGCTCAGTGGCTTTCTCAGAACCCGGGTGTTACCGACGGAACCCAGCAACTTGCAAAGCTCGGACTAGTCACTAGCTCGTTGACATTGAAATATCGAGGGTCACTGGCACCGGTCACAGAGAGAGTTCAGAATACAAATCGGTACGTTAACGTTCTGTATTATTGACTCCTTTTAATGAGCCCGAGCGCGGGTGCAACTTGAGCGCTGAGCGCTTGAACTCAGGTTTCCATTACTACTACTTAATTAATTACCAGGCTGGTATATAACTTCCACCTAACATGGTCCCCTCCAGAGCTCAAGCTGCCTGACAAACAAGCCATTCCTCAGGCCTCAAGCCTAAACATCGATCTCGCCGTGCCTCGGCTGTTCTATTTCGAGGCAACTGACATTTACTAGACTTCTAACATGGTTTAAATATGTGAGTGCGACGCGAAATATCGTACCTTATAATGATTACTTGAACCTGCAGGATCGTTCATATTGTCATATATCCGAGTCACGGTCATCCTCATATGTCCCTGCATTTCATATTGTGCCTATGCCACGATTCATTAAGCTGGTGGCGAATAACAACACCCAAAGCAACCGTTTAAAGTGACAAGATGCCAGGAAGCTCGTTGACACCCGGTTCAACTACAGCAGGCTATTTTTTCAGTGTAAACCTTCTTCCATCCCTATGGGCAAGTTGAGCTTCTGGAGGTTCTTTGGCGAGCAGGGACGAGATCTTCCCCTTCCAAGAGAGTCTGTGGACGGGAAGACGGTCGTCATAGCTGGAGCGAATGTTGGATTAGGATTCGAGGCATCGGTTCATGTCGCGAACAAGAAGCCCAGCTTGCTCATTGCAACATGTAGAGACATAGCGAAGTGCAACCAAACTTTGGAAAGTAGGTGCAATGTTCTTTCAAGTACACCACCAAATAGTTATGCGTGTGCTCTTAGTTCTCCGCGAACGTTGCCCCGGGACTCGACCAGCCAGTTTCGATTCATGGCCGCTAGAACTGTCTTCTTTTGACAATGTCCGCTCCTTTGTTGACAGGTTCGATGCAGAAGGGCCAGAACGCCTGAATATTCTCGTTGCTAACGCTGGCACATTCAAACCAATTTATACTCGAACCCAAGATGATTGGGAAATAATGTCTGTGCGGTCTCGTGCCACGTGTAATTCCCATTTGCTCACATGAGCGAAGGCTACAAGTCAACTATATCTCATTCGCCCTTTTGACCATTCTCCTTCTACCTCATCTGCTCCATTCAGCAACTTGTGATGATCCATCCCGACTGGTCTTGGTGTCAAGTTTTGGACATTATCTTGCGGCACCCGTGTTGACAGGTTCCCGAAATTGGGATCACGTATTAGGGGCTATCAGTGCGGAGAAATTGGGAGTGTCTGGGTTGGTATTTTTCATTTTATCCACAACCCTTACTGAGTTGATACAGGCCTTCCAGGTACAACCTGTCGAAGAGTATGCCGTCATCTTGTACAACGACTCCAGTGTTACTAAATACAGATTTACAGTGCTCCAGGTCGCGTTCGTGCGCGAACTTGCTGCCCGGCTTCCTTCTCCAACTCCACTGGTCGTCACTGCTGTTGATCCAGGATTTTGCCACTCGTCCTTACAGCGGGAACTTGAAAAGTACTGTCTCTTACGTATGGTTCTTGCATTCGTGAAGTGGCTTCTTCGAGCAAGAACCTCAGAAATGGGCAGTCGTAATATTTTCTATGCAGCTCTAGCAACAGACGCACAGGATCTCCATGGCAAGTATATGTCAAGCTGTGAGGTCGTGGAGGAATGTGACTATCTATTGAGTGCTGAGGGCAAAGCGTTCTCAGAGAGACTTTGGGTGAGTTTCTTAGCTTCAGATTAATCCATGCAAACCCTTGAATTATATTCGCAGTGGGAGACGATCGAAGTTTTATCGAAAGTAGATGATCGCGTGTCTCAGATCGTAAACACTTACCTGCCAGCCAGTAGCACCTAGGTCCTGTCACAAGCAAACCAATGGCAGCCCTTTTGTCTTATCTGTCGAGTGGCTTGACGGTGCCTTGGAGTCTAGCATTGTGTTTCATATGGAGCCATGCTGCTGATCATCATCTCACGTGCTGATTAGTAGAAACTGCAAGACTGCATTCGTAACACATAAATTATCCGCAGCCTGTTGTGGATTCTGTCACCCAGGATAGAATCGTGACCGCACTCAAATCAAACCGCTGACACCCCTGAGCTAAGTACAACTCTGGTATTACTGCATTGTGATAATACTAATGACGCAAACGGATTTCAAATTGGATCGTCGCATCAGAACTGCACATATACTTCGTTCTATTGTAATTCGCGTTACTGAATGACCCGCTCAGCCGTTTCCACATCTATTTGTGGTTCGATTGCAAGAGCCAGCCATGCGTGAGTTTACTTACCCCCTAGTCGTTGGATCTGACTGCTTCATTTACTCAGTTGGCAGTTCAGGTCGGCTTCCATTCTTCATACCTGATTGCTTGCTCGATTACACCGGTAAGACCTCGTCCGGAGTCTGGAAGCTGCACATTTTCATTGTTACCTTTCACGATCTTTCAAACCCATTTTATTATGCCTTTTATATGTAATCGATAATCAAAGGATGAGTGTGACTCTCGGCATGGCTTTCTCTCCTTTCAGCACGACGTGCCTTAGCCGACATGAAACCTGTTACAAGTGGGTTTCAAGCTCTTGTGCCAGATTCAAGGCTAATAAAAGCGATACGTGCCTTGTAGATAGCGATCTGGACCAATCGTATTAGCTTGGTCAAGATCCAGAACATTCCAAGAGTTCGTGGTAAAAGTGAGCCTGGCAATCATTATCGTAACATGTTACCGTATTGCATAACATACATAGGCTGCCGCCAATAGTCGAGAACGAGGCACGAAACAGTGAAACATGTCGGTCCAGCCGCCCAATCACAATAGCCGAGTTGCACAGTCAGTGCGTAAGCATCACATTAGCGCAGGCATCGATGACAGTGTCGTGGCGCTCAAGTACACGCAACGGAGCGTACAACCAATCCGGGAGGTTGGAGCTCATGGCTAGCTGACTAACAAAGGGGTGGGTATCGTTATCGCTATCTTCTCAGATCCAATGACCGGCATGATCTATACAGATCTCGCTTGAGTTTGAGGACCATGTGTGTGGGGAGCAGTGGGGAGCTCCAGATTAGCTCCCGGTCAGGGACCAATCACCAGAGTGCTATGTATAACGATTCAGTTCCTTCTCTGTCATCGGAAACAACTTGGAGACTACTCTCACCTTCCAGCGAACACCACAACCTTTGTGGAGCTAACGCGCTCCAACGTACCCATGATTCCCAACATTTCACGTCGTGATCCTCACTCACTCCTCAAAAGTCAAAAGAACACCAGACTGCGGGCGCCGCCGGTGTGATCAGATGTGTATGACTCATCAACAACTTGAAATGCCTCGGATCGAAACGGGGAATCATGGTATGTAATGCGCATGGAGTCGCGACATTGGACGTTCCTCGGAAACCTTACATAATAGTATGTCTGGTGCCTTGGTACTTAGAGGTTGGTAGGGAGTTCCGCAGCCAGACCCACGGTCCTCCAGGTGCGTACGTAGCTTGTTGCCGACGCTGCACAGCTCTGTCTCAACCGACTAACGTGTGCATGATGTACTAAACGATCTCTCCGTCGCATAGGGTAAGCATCCCACTAATATAATCACACATCTCCGGGCTATGTATAACAATATTTACCACACATGTGGTGTGTGATGCGTATCATGTACCTAATAAACAAGGCTCTGTATATGCACAGCAAAAAGTTAATAATAATATGGTTCTATTTCTTCTATATATTACGAAGGATATTGACCTAAGCTCGAAGTTCATCAGGTGTGCAGTGCTGGTAGGTTTAACGGATGACTTGTCTTGCTGTGCCGACATCATCTAGCCTAACGCGTTATATAGCATACGTTCCCTCCGACACAGCGATGAGCTGGTTTCTCAAGCGGAAGCGACGTGGCGGTTGTTCATACACTGATTGTAATTTGTTGGTCAACACGTTCCTCCTCTCATAATGATAGCCGTACTTCGCCTCGGATTTCCGCAACAGATTCGTATATATAGAGCAGTCGGGGCGGCCTCAGACAAACTCATTGCGGCTATGCCACGTCTTAAACGTTCACTGCAAATGTTGGTTGCTCTCCGCCAGCTAATGCATTATAAATTTGGGTATCCTAGCTATCTGTCAACTGTACAGCGCGCAATCGACGCATTTTTTCCATCTGAGGTGAATTATAGCATCATACACAGAGTACAAAGAACGCTACACCATAAACGTAGCAGGCACCCGTCCATGAATACGCGGGCATACTAGGCATAAGCCTCCAGAAATCGTCGGCAAGGGATTAAATTAGCATAACATAGTCTTGTTCCTCGCATTCAGGATGTCGTCCAGTATGATCGCGACGGCCCCTTTCTGGGAACCAAAATACATCCCAATACATGCAATCTAGAACACCCACCACCGCCCGCGTCTTCGGCCACGCTGTGGTTCCTTTATGCTCACCTCGTCATCGCCCATGCCAGGCGGTGCGCCGAGGCCAGCCACACTCGCAAAGCTCACGTATCCCGATGCTTGCTTACAAGCTTGTGATGCCGCGCGCAGATCAAATTGCGGTGGATTCATTGGTATATGGGGATTGGCGCTCGAGAAGCCCGAGAGAATCGCCGGGTTCGGTGAGTGCGGTGAGGGCGTAGCATATGGTGAAGAAGGCGACTTCTTTGTCGGAGTCGAGAATGGCGAAGGTGGGAGGGGCGTCGTCATCCACGGCGATATCTCTCCCTGCGATTGTGGTGATTTTTGCGAGTAAGGTACAGACGTCGTCTGCGAATACCTATGCTTCCGGCCGTTTTTTGATGAGATAGATGGTAGTATCAAAGGCTCTACAGCATGTGCAGTCACATGAGGTTTCTCAGATGATTGAGAATGTGTGTACGAATTAGAAAGCGAGCGCGCTGATGAGGGTGGAGATGCTGATGAAGACTACACAGGACGTTACATATCAGCATTTAATTCAGGGGTGCGTGTGTCATACATGGTAAGCGCTCACCTCCTCATCCGGCGACCTCTTTATTCGCCTTTCCTCTTCACGCATTCCATTCTGGAGCACGCGTTCCAGGCGTGATCTCAGGACAGCCTCATGAGGCGCTGCGTCACTTCCGATGACATAGGAGCGTGGTAATGATGTCGAAAGACACTCATCCAGTTTCTCTTGTTGGATAGGAGCAATAGGGTAGCCCTTGGCATCCAAGTCTGAGCTCGACCTGAGTAGCTGAGCATATGACGAGTCTTCGTTCTCGTTCGGAACGTAAAAACTTTTCGACTTGAAATTCTGGGTAGAAGCAGCACTATTCCTGCGCGACTCGGACGGTTGGAAAACCAGAACGGGTTGGAAGAAGTTGTCATCGTCACAGTCACTGCACGTTGACCGCGAGCGCGAACGTGCACGGGAGGTAGCGGTTGTACGAAGGGTATTGTCTTTCCTGAGGGTATCTCGCAGTAGACGCTCTGACCGTGATGAAGGTCTTGGCGGAGGCGAGTGAGGTCGCTGGGTACGCGAGGAGCTGCCCTGTTGCTGAGGGATACGAGGACTGGGAGCAATTATAGACATTGCGAGAGTGGGTTGTGAGTGGAAAGATGGAGTTAGTTTATTCGGTGTGCAAACGCGACCTCGTGGCGAATGTGTTCGAGACGATGGAAGAAGTTTCGTAGGTGTAGTTGAGTCACAAACTATCGAGGAAGTCGTTGCAAGCGAGCTAGGCGTTCCTGAGATCGTCGAGAGAGATTGAGAAGGGGAAAGAGATGATGGCTCCAACAAGCGAATGGGCATGGGAGAAGGAAGATATTAAGTATTGAAAAACGCTTTGGTACGCTTAAGTCTTATGGGTCTTGTGATTCACATAGACCGCCTCGCTGAAAACACGAGGATAACACGAAGTAAAAGAGTCCACAGGTCAATGCAGGAAATAAGGGGGAAACAAGCAGAAGATTCTTTGTAGGAGATTGCCTGGCATGTCTGTCCACACGATTCACGGCAATATCCTGCAACCCCAGAATTTCAACGGTGTTGAGATCCGATGTCATAGATGGTGACCTGCCTAATTTGTTTAATAATTTCATTTTTTTAAATTATTTTTAACCGCTAATTCCCGAGATTTTTGGTTATGCCGATAATTTACCTTTTCACATTCAACACGCGTTCTACGCTCAGTCCAAGCGACACACACATGTTGGTCTTTCCGTGGTAAACCATTCGTTTACTGTAGGATTAAGTCCGAAGGCAGTTGCATATTCTCTCTCTGCCGTGGCCACCGCATCACCACCGCACCGTGACTGTTCTCGGGCTGGAGCGCCACAGCAGCTGATCAATGAGTCACAGTTCTTATCCCTAGCCTGGAATTGGGATGCGTAAACTATTTTATTTCACGTTTTATAAGTTACTCCACGGGATCTTATTCATAATTTATCTCCGTTCGGCGGACGTTGCGACCTACGGAAACCTGTTAAGTGGTACTGCCGCGTCGTCATGAAGCTTAGTTATCATGCACTCCTCCGACAGTCAGCTCGTGTTATTCCCCATCGTCCGATGTTTCGCTAACGACCCTGCGCTGATTTAGTACTAGTCTCGGCTTCCCTTTGTCTCATCATTCGATCCGCAACCGGCACACGAGGCACTATAGTCTCGTTACTGTTAGATGGCCGCCGTACCTCCAACTTTTCCGTGCACTTTACGGGACGGCATGCTAGGTCCATTAATCCCGGTGAGAGTCTACCTGATCACGTCCCCCGCGTGCCTGGTGGATGTTAACGTTGATCCTTGATCGATATTCATCATGGCTCGTCAGTAATGCGATCATACTATCGTCACGCTTGTATCACCCCGCATTCACCATGCTTCTTGGAAGCTCATCATATACGTTAGAGTTTGCCGATAATATTTAACTTTCTTCCAAAGGGCCGCTAAGTTATGACAAGTCGCGCTTCGTCAAACTATATTTCAAGTTTTCGATGTCTGGATCCGACCGGATGATCAATTGATCGGTCAATGTACAGTGAGTGATCATATTGGATATTTTTGGGGCACTTTTGCTTTTCCATAAGGAAGGTATACATTGTGTGGGCCATCTGTCCATTCAATGTCGTACGATGAACGTTGAACAATAGACCTTCGCTCAGGCCTCCATATCTGATCTTGCCTAAAGTTCTCCAGCTTCTAGACTGCCTTTCAGTTCTCGAAATGCATCAGACATCCATTTACAATGCAAGTCTCGATTTCCAAACTCTGAGTCGGATTCCATTCGACGCTGGCATAGCAGGAATCGATGATCGAGAATGCAGCCAGATCAAGACAGCGACAACAGGAATTCAGGTCTTCTCAACTTGCAACGTCGCTGGCATCGAAGGTTTGTCACGATCAGGATCCGGACGGGAGCTTCTCGTCATGCAGATACGAACGGGCGCATCACCTCCGACTTTTGACATCTTCGCGATAGCCGTTCTTATCCGTAGCGTTTCGTTATTCATACAAATAGTTTGGCTTCGCACAACTCGATCGTGTACTAATCAGTGCGATGGTGCTGATTATCGAATGATTGCCGGCTGCCAGAAGCGCTCATTGTCAAAAATTTTGGCCAGGTCATTGCTAGTGGAGAATAATATCTGTTTCAAAGTACTGCATTTATCTGTCTCACTTGCATTTGAAAAGCTGTTATGCTCGTACCTGTCTCCGATATCATTTGAATGATCTCGCGAGAAGAGAATGGTATGGACAGGCTCCAAGTTCACCGCGGAGCCGGTGACCACGTGATTGACGGCGAACAAAAGGCCATTGGCTGCATATTTAAACGCTTGACAGTATGGCAATAAACTTACTCTATCCGACGTTTACTGGAAGCTCGCTTGTGTGGAGTCCTGGCTCCTATGGAGTGACTTCGAGAGGTACGCGGTGGATCCATTCATGCTTATTCCATTAGAAGCGCCATATTGGCCATTCGTCCCGTCGAGTCAGGCAAACAATATTTAAACAACTGTCAGTGTATATCGTCACCATCGTCCTCGATTTAGTCTCCCTATGGGAAAAATTTGGAGGCGCCATATTGGCCATTGATTACGTTGAGCCATGATCATGTCGACATCGTTTGAGCCACTGTATGTCGGAGAAGGTTAGTACCCTTGATTCTATTTCTCTATAGGAAAGGTCAGTATCCCATCATATACTTGGACCTACCCGGTGAGGCAACAACCGTTCGTCCACCGAATACGGGATAGACACTTCTCGTTAGCACATTCACGTGACGTGAAAGCGATAGAACATTGCATGGAAGCCAGCGAATGAGTGGGAATGTATGCATTATTTGCTAAAGCATCCTTGATAAGTGGGTTATTGGACAGAAGCATATTCGAGTGTTTCACGTCCGTCAGTTGTGCTAACGTAGATTAGATACTCGCCTTGATCCCCTTTCATACCGCAGGGTCCGATAAGAGTCCTCAGGGGCACTTTCCTGACATTGGGAAAAACCATAAAGTTATACCAATGATCGTTCGGTCGTCTCCGGGGTTCCGTGTCGAGTTCGCAAATACGAGCGGAAGTTAATCCGAGCAGTCGCATCGTCGATTCTGTTTACCGCAGCCGTATTTCACTAAAGAACTCGTGAAGCTCTCGTGGCCACATCCTATTGGAGGCAAGTAATATGTTATGGAATTTCAGAAGGGAAGGGGAGCTTGGATGTGTTAGATTTCAGGAACGGTTTCTCGAACCTATTTGTTTGAAGGACCCTATAGTCTTGGGACATAACATATTATGATTGAGGCCTATTTGAATCGTTCTGGGAACAGCGGGCATCAGATCATACTCGTTGCAAACCTAACTCTCATCCGTGTAAGCCCAGATTCCAAGACTCATCCATATCTTTCTCACTCGTCTTGGAATGGATTACGATTGAAATTCGAGATCAGTTGACCTTGAAGGCGAAAGTCTCGTCCGTGCTGTGTTGAGCTTCTATAGCAATACCAGATCTCGTCTCGGGGATTCAAACCATAAACCACGTTGGCTAGATCAAGGTCTATCGAAGCGTTTCCTTTTGAAACTAGGCCGGTCGTATGCACTAGCCATTAATGAGGAGGTATCATGACCCGGCCGTGCATCGAAAGTCTGGACCGTGTCGATATAACAGGACAAATTTCCATAATTGCATCGTAAGGTACTTTAGCATTTATCAGCTTCTGATTGGTAGGAGTGAGTCAATCTTTATACGGGACTTAACGTACCAGGGGATGAATGTCAACTTTGGTTGTGTCATCCTAGAGACAGTTGGACACTACGGAACACCGAGCGGAAGATGCAAAAGGACAACATCCAGGGAAGACTGCGGGGTTCGTGAATCGTGGAACATCCTACTGAATGAGTCCTAGTCAGATACCCACCGGCATTCCAAAATTATTTATTTAACCTGGTTAGCTAAACTTTAAATTCATGCAACCTAGCGATATCCTTCACAAGTTCTTGTCCAGCCATGTTAATATCCTCATGTCCTTCACATAATCAGGCCAGGATGATTGTGTGTACAGCCAGAGGTTGTCGAATGTCCAGTAGAGTCCATGAGGCACTTGTCTGTGTGACTTTACTGGTCTAATTAAAGGGCGATGCTCCTTATGCACCGGGTGTTCACCCTTCCCCGCCGGTAGACTGATGCTGGGAAGAGTATGACAAGACGTGCACGATGGGATTGTCGCTTGCCTAAGTTTGCCAGCACCGCGAGTTCAGTGTGAGTGCTTCGACACGTCCGAGTGTTTTTCGCACTGTACGGTAAGAGTATATTGATTCTGATTCGCCAAGAGACAACCGAGAATCGATCGCCCACGAACCGCTTCTAGGTCTGGAAGGAGACATCAGGTTTCCAATTTGTGAAGGATTGTGAGATTAGAGATGACATGTACAGCCAGTACTAAGATGGACTTGATAGCGTGAAAGTGGAGTGTTGCTTTCTATTGCAAAGGGATAACTGCAATTTCAAAACACAAAACACAAATGTGAGATGCTTTTGGGTTCGGTTCAGAAAGTATGCCCTTACCTCAGAAGCTGCTCAAATACGCAATATGACCAGTCCTTCACAGCAAAGCTGGACTGAACATGAGTAAGCCATATCTTCGTATACTGCGTGCACAGGCCTGAGCTCCATAAGACCATGTTTGAATGCGCAGTCGTGTTCTGTACTAGCATATATTGTTCTGTAGAGAACTTACCAAACTCCACGATCGCCCAATATATGACACGCAAGTCCACCAGCCATTTATTGCCAGTCGCCGTCTCCAGAGGTGCATGGTCACTACGCGCTAAGGTCCATCCGACTGGTGCGAAGGAAAACCCGCGGCAGCAAGGTCTAGGGGTGTGTCCATGAAATGTGGGCTGGATGGTCTGAGTGCGTCGAAGCCTCGTGTCAGGCACACCATCACGGTGAAAAGGACGAGCCGAATGTCCGAAACACAATGATATTAACCACACCAAACTACTTGGAAGTTGGGACCCGGTTCCTTATGAGCTCGTATTAAAGGTGGTCTACTGCTCGTTCGGATCTGATGAACCCGGCGTCGTCGAAGGCTGTTGAAAGAGATACGGTATATTCTGGGTGGTAGCACGGTTAGTCATTTCTCTCACGAGATTTCCCAGTCGTTGATGTTGTTTTGGACACAGTCGCACACACCCTCTCTAAATCTGCGCTAGCCTGTGCATCATGGTCATGTGCGATGTGCATGTTCTTTGTGAACGATCGTTTTGCAGTAAATAGGTTAACTGATTTACATTTTAGTTCCAATTTAGTGGGTCTTTCTGCCTGTGGTCCCGCTGGGCAGGACTACAAATCAGGGTGCTGATCTTCGTCTTCTAGTAGCAATCATACCATCGAATGTATTCTTGAAAATCTCTATTGTCAAGCCATCGAGCGTTCAAGGTTGTCGGCCAGGACAGCCCGCTCACTGGCACTGCTGTTTCCGGTTCACTGCCAATTAACCTGTGCCCGGCACCCTGATCACGGTCTCACGCTTTTCTTAGCCAGTGTCAACAGGTGTGAGCCCGTGATACACGAAACCCTAATTAGCGAAGTTCCCCATAGGTGAAACATAGACGCCTAGTACCAGGCTACGCCCAGAAACGGAGATGTCCAAGAATAACGTGTCTTTACATCGAGAGAGGCGCAGCTGTCCACATGCCGACGGAATGGCCTAGCATGTCTAGCTGATATTTCTTTTTGCCCCACGACTCGTTGCTTGTTCACTCTCCAGCACGATGGCCTCTACTTCGGCCAATCTCGTGCAACAGGCTGCTAGCTCCGGCGAGCTAACAGACCTTGTTTCGTCTTCTACACCTGCCACTGTTCATCCTACAGATGATTCCATCCTCGCTGTTCTCACCGCTCGATTTCGCGCTGATTTACCGTATACTAGACTCGGATCCACAAATATCGTGGTAGTCAACCCTTACAAAACACTCGCCAATGTCAATGACGCTAATGCGAAGGAGTACGAAGAGAGATGTTACAAGGATACCAAGCTGGGCTTGGCAGATTCTCGGAGACCCCCTCAGCCTCACTTGTATGAGCAAGCGGCTAAAATTTATCTCCTTATGAGAAGAAGGAACGAGTCTCAAGCAGTTGTCACTCGGTGAGTTACTTCCGTACCGAACGAAACTAGAGCTCATAGTACAATTCTGTCAGGGGAATCTCAGGATCGGGAAAGACCGCAAGCAGTCGGCTGCTCGTGGACCAGATTTTACGCCTTTCAGCTCACTCCAAACGAGAGGCCAAAATCTCTGAACAAATCAAATCTTTCACGGTGCTGCTCGAGTCTTTCGGAAATGCAAAAACGCTTGTGAACCCAAATGCCTCACGACACACACGCTACACAGAGCTCCACTTCAATGAACGCGGGCGTATCAGCGCTGCAAAGGTTATCGCCTTTGGGCTTGACAAGTCACGCTTGACTCGTTTGTCACATGAAGAACGATCTTACCATGTGTTCTACCAACTTCTTGCTGGAGCTACGCCAGCGGAGCGTGACTACATGGGCTTGGAAGGTCCTTCGGACTACGCCCTGTTGGCATCATCCGGTTGCTATCACTTGCCTGCTGGCCCATTCAGTGATGATGGCATCGCTATGGATGATTTGCGAGATGCCTTCAAAACCTTGGGCTTCAAGTCCAAGCACGTCTCATCAATATTCAACGTGCTCGCCGCCATTCTGCTACTCGGCAACCTCGAATTCGGGGAGGCTGATGCGCAGGACGTCTCTGCATATGTCCTTAACGTGCCAATTCTCCAACAGGTAGCAAAGCTTTTGGGCGTTTCTCCCGAAGAACTCAGTGACACGCTGACGTACAAGACAAACTATGTACGCAAGGAGCTGTATACTGTGCTGCTCAATGTGCAGCAAAGCGCAGCACAGCGAGACCGGCTAGTTCGTGATCTCTATGCAATCATGTTTGCATTTGTGGTGGAAACAGCCAATTTCAAGCTAGCTCCTGCCTCTCTAAATCCTACATGTTCCGCCACTCGTATTGTACTGCTCGACCAAGCGGGTTATCAGACGCGGGCACCTTCAGGGTCGAGTGGTCCTACTCCCCTTATCTCCGCTCATCAGAATGGCTTTGATGAATTCTGCATCAACTTCATCGACGAAATCGTGCAATCCCACATACTTCGAAACACTTTCGACGACAATACAGCTTTCAATAGTCGTATGATTGCTGATGGGAACTCGCTACCGGCCGTCATTGCCATGGACAACTCAGCATGTGTTGAGCTTCTTCGGGGCCCATACACCACTCAGACAACGTCACGAAAACCTGGCGGTCTTCTGGGTGTCGTTGACAAGGCCGCAACGTCCTTCAAATCGGGGCGTGCGGATGAACGGCGGGATGATGATTTACTGCGAGACTTGAGTGCCAAGTTTGGTGTGCACGCGTCTTTCGTTGCAGTACCGGCCACAGATGGGAGGAGAGCTTTCGGGATCAACCACTATGCTGGTCCCTGTTCATACGACATCGGCAACTTCGTGGAGAAGGACGCGGACCTGCTCGACCCTATTTTCGTCACTCTCCTTCGCAGCTCGACTGATGTATTTGTCGCGAAGCTCGTGTCGGGCCCCAGCTTGTCTACGGAAAAGCACCAGAGCGATGAGGAAACTATCGTCCAAGCTCAAGTCTCTTCCCGCCCTCTTCGCATGCTTACTCCTCTCGGAAACAGTGCTGATGAAACCCCTCGCCTAAACCCGTCCAAAATCTATCCCGTCACTACGCAGCTCAATCAGACGATTTGGAATGTCTTGTCTAACATTGAGAATGTGCCGATGTGGACTATCACGTGCATTCGCCCCAATGATACTGGGTTCTCTAACTCCCTCGACAGGCGTCGCGTCAAGGGGCAAATTAGGTCTCTGTTACTCCCAGCTATTGTGTCGAGGAAGCAGGTTGAGTTTGTTGCAGACTTTGATCAGGCAGAGTTTTGTGAAAGATATCGTCCTTCTATGCGCGGATCAGATGCTGAGCGCATGCGTCAGTGCGCCCAGTCTAATGGCTGGAGAGAAGGCATTGACTTCGCGATTGGGAACCAGAGGATCTGGCTATCATACTTGGCATGGAAGATGGTAGAAGATGTTGTGCGTTCTGAGGAGAAAGAACAGAAGAAGCTTGCCCGTGAGGATTCGCAAGAGGACGAGAACGCCATGCTCGATGATGCCACAGACTACCCTGGTGATGAGCGGCAGTCAGCATACTTTGATGAACCGCATGCCACAGCATTCCAAGAGCCGAAAACGCCTGCATTCGATGGTTATGCACCGTCTCATGTTGCTGCTCCTAGTTATCGCGAGCAGTCGGAATCCACGACGTGGGACACAAAACCCGAAAACTTTGACACAGCGCCTCCCCTTGTGACTAGTTCTGCCATGCTAGCCGCGGATAATGCTCCTGAAATGTTGGAGGAACAACTGCCAACCACTCGAACCCGACGTTACTGGCTTTATACCGTCTATTTCTTCACCTGGTTTATTCCCAATTTCCTGTTATCGGGGTTAGGACGTATGAAGCGCCCTGACGTCCGCCTTGCATGGCGAGAGAAAGTGACCATCTGCCTCCTCATCCTCTTCGGAAATGGCCTTATCCTATTCTACATCATCGCTTTCGGTGTCATTCTCTGCCCGAACTTCAAGTATGCATGGACGACAGATGAAGTAGCTCAATATACAGGCAACACTGACTACTACGTCTCCATTCAAGGCAAGGTTTATGACGTCTCCAATTTCGTTTTCGGTGACCACAGTGACATCGTGGGAGAGGCAAGTAATGGTGCGGCCACCTTGGCGGGGCTCGCTGGTACCGACATGACCTACTACTTCCCTCCTCCCTTAAATGTGGCATGCGCGGGTCTTGTCAGCGACCCGACAATGAAAATTACTGCCGAGAACAACACTCTAGTCTTGTACCCGACAGCTATGCATTCCTCTGGATCTAATGCTCCGACGACTCCCACAGCTCTCGACAACCAGGACTGGTATACCGCGACCTTCATACCAAAGATCAACCAGTATTACCTTGGTCCGTTAGTTTGGGAGCCAAGCGATATCTACTCTCAAGCTAATCAAACAACGAATCCGCGGTAAGTCGTACTTAGTCTGCCTCAGTAACATCACTCATTATCTTCACAGAACTTGGGCGATTTACGATAACAGCATCTATGATTTGACGGACTATCTCTACACCCTGAACACAATCAACCTGAATGTCGCTACGTACAGCTTCCTTGACCCGAACCTCGTTGCGGTCTTTGAGGAACAAGCCGGGCAGGACATCACTAGCCCTTTGAATACAGTCTTGGCCGCCATGAGTGCTGAAAACCGTACGGCGAATATGGACTGTCTTTCTAACGCCTTCTACTATGGAGAGACAGACTTCCGGTACACTCCTAGATGCCAAGTGCAGAACTACCTTTTGCTTGTGTTCTCCAGTGTCCTCATGGCCTCAATGGCGTTGAAATGTACGTTTTCTTCCTATTTGAACCTTTGCTTGCATTGACTCCATATAGTCCTTGCCGCACTCCAACTCCAGACCAAGCGCTTCCCTGAGTTACTGGACAAGTTTGTGTTATGCCAGGTCCCTTGTTACACGGAAGGAGAGGATTCCCTTCGCCGCACACTCGACTCACTTGCCAATTTGGACTACGACGATAAGAGGAAGCTGATTTTTGTCATCTGTGATGGGAATATCATCGGGAGCGGTAATGAACGGCCGACACCTGCTATTGTACTCGACATCCTTGGCGTCGATCCAGCGAAAGATCCTGAGCCCCTGATGTTCAGATCAATCGGAGATGGCTCGCAGAAGCTCAACTATGGCAAGGTATACTCTGGATTGTATGAGTTTGAAGGTCATGTTGTTCCGTACGTCATCCTCTCGCAACCATGAAGTCATTTCTGACACTTTTATTTAGGTATATAGTCGTTGTGAAAGTCGGGAAGCCAAGTGAACGTTCGAAACCCGGCAATCGTGGCAAGCGTGACAGTCAGATCATGTTGATGCAGTATTTGAACAGGGTTCACTTCAACGCACCCATGTGCCCGCTAGAGCTCGAGATATATCATCAGATGCGGAATGTTATTGGGATTGACCCTGCGTTCTACGAGTATATTTTCACTGTGGATGCAGACACGGTACGCTTTATTACTCGTTACCCCGAGAAGCTCTGACATCCTTTCGCAGTCCGTGACTCCCAAATCTCTTAACCGTCTTGTAGCAGCCTCGATAGCAGATTCCAACATAATCGGCATATGCGGTGAAACGAGACTCCAGAATGAGGAGGGATCCTGGTGGACCATGATCCAGGCAAGTGGTTTAAATTTACACATTTTGTGTATTCATGCCAACATACCCATAGGTATACGAGTACTACATATCGCACAACTTGTCCAAAGCTTTCGAGAGTCTTTTTGGCTCAGTCTCGTGTCTTCCTGGTTGCTTCACCCTTTACCGCATCCGCACTAATGATAAAGGCCGACCGCTCATCATCTCCAACCGTGTAATTGACGAATATGCAGAAAATAACGTGGACACCCTGCACAAGAAGAATCTGTTCTCCCTCGGCGAAGATCGATTCCTGACGACGCTATTAATGAAACATTTCCCCACTTTCAAGACCAAATTCACTCCGGACGCAATTGCGCGTACCATGGCGCCGGTATCCTGGCGAGTATTGTTTTCACAACGCCGGCGTTGGATCAACTCGACCATTCACAACTTGTGCGAGCTTGCTATTCTTCCCGACCTCTGCGGAATCTGCTGTTTCTCAATGAGGTTCTTCGTCTTTCTCGATCTGATCGGTACTTTGGTAAGGTCGTTTCAAAGCGTCAATGTACGATTTCTGATGTTTTTTTTTTCATTAGATATTGCCTTCCACTGTTGTTTATGTGAGCCGCAGCACGTTATTTTTCACCGCGTTCCAGCTAACGTTGCGTTTAGTTGGCTTGGCTGATTGTCGAGGTCGCTACTGGACAATCTCCGTTCCCTCTGATTTCCATAATCATGTTGGCAGCGGTGTATGGTCTTCAGGTGAGTAATGTCGTCTAATTAAGAGAAATCATTTACGATGTCATTTCCAGGCTCTTATCTTCATTATCAGAAGAGAGTTCATGCTTGTTGGATGGATGGTGGTCTATCTCATTTCGTGGGTTGAATTGTTCTGTAACAGATGCATAGCTCACTTTCTGTTGTTACAGGTACCCAATCTACAGTTTCTTCCTGCCCATATATTCATTCTGGCGGATGGATGAGTTCGGTTGGGGTAACACTCGTATCGTACTCGATGATGGTGGAAGCAAGAAGATCATCGCGAACAGCAACGACATGAAGTTCAACGAGTCTATGATTCCGTACAAGAAGTTTAGTGGTACGTTCAATATGCATTCTCACTCGTGCTACCTGCTAATGGTAATCCGTGCAGACTATGAGGCTGAAACGTTGGGTGACAACCAATCCGGGCAGTCGTATGACTCGCCTCCCGATTTCCATAAATCAGGCTCTGTGTATCTCTCCGCCCCTCAGCCGCATCTTCAGTCAGGCTCTCAACGCCCGTCTGTCTACGAGTACGGCCGCTCTGAGTCAGGAGATCATGACTACTACCGCGACACAAACATGATACATAGCAACTCGTCGCATCACAACCTACCCGGGCCTTCACGTCCGAGCTCCCGTGCCGTATCTGACGTCAACCGTCCACCACCTCAGATGGCCAACTGGAGAGGACCCTCACAGGAAAGGATCAACATGTTTACTCCGACCAATTCGGGTCCACATGGGAGCGTGTATGCCATGACGCCGCCTGACTCGCGAATGACATCTGGAGTCTTCAACCGCTCCATGTCTCCCGCTCAGAGCCTAGGTGTCCCTCCTCAGAATTTCAACGGGGGAGTACGGACATCTACGTTATCTATGGCTACAACTGCGTTTACCGGCCCCAACATGAATCCCAACCCCTCGGATGACGAGCTGTATAATGCACTTCGGAACTTTTTGAGTACACAAGACTTGATGGCTGTGACAAAGAAGTGCGTTGACCTGCTATACTTGACTACACCCTAATACCAACTTCACTTTAGGACAGCTCGTGAGGCTATGGCGGCTCGCTTCCCTCGCGCAGACTTGACGTATCGTAAAGACTTTTTGAACCAGTGCATTGACGACATTCTTTCGCATTAAACGTAGACTATATACATCATTTAGGACACTTACATTCATCTCTCGGACCCTTCTAGGACTTAATTGACTATCGGGACATTGCTGATTAACGTTTTGTTTTGCTACGATTACTACACGTATGACATTTGTTAGTAACAGGTGTTGGATTTCGTCGGACATAATAATATGATGGCGACTTGGACTGTTGAACCTTCGTTAGGGCAACCAACTGGTGACTATATGTAATTACAAGATGACGGTGCTTGTAAAACGGAAATGGTTCCTAATGAATGTCTACTTTGAATGGGCTATGGGGTATCTGTGTATTCTACTAATATTGTAACAATGTAGGTATCGTCATCAAAACACAAGTGAATACTTGTCAGAGACGAGTCTGCTATATAGCCAGAGTATTTCTACGGTACCGATATCCATATTATCAACCGAAGCAATGTTTTTGACTTGTGCAATGATGTTATGGTCTGACGCGACCCTATTGTATTCTCCGACACGCTACTGCGCTAGTCGAAAGGCTGTCTCGGGTGAAACTGCAACTGCAACGCCAGTGAGCTCGGCTCCTCTTCAACAGGTGAACCGCCGGGTAACTTGTCAGACTCATCCATCAGGGACCCAGGCTCTGTCCGACCTTCCATGCTCTCCATGTCATATGCGAAGTCACGCTGCTCTGCAAAGTCAGGTACCCCGAGGAGATACCGATCCCATGGACGGACAGGTAAGAACGTCTGCCGAATGGGCTTTGCCCACGAGAACTGAACTAGGGTCTCTTCAGTGGTGATCAGCAGGCCATGGGGCCCGTCTGCCTTGACTCCATATGTGATGAGAGTCTCCTGGGCCAGACCGCGCCTCCGCCTGATTTCCGTGATATGGAACGAAATAAAAGTCTGCAGTTTGCGAAGCGAGGAGCTCAGCTGTTCAAACTAGTCATAAAACTTCAATGCTAGATCTGTAGGCATGGTTTGTCGCAGCGAAGAGACTTGTGTGTGAATATGATCTGCGGACAAGGATGAAAGGGTACGTGGAGTAGTGCTATAAGAGGCGATATGGGCTGGAAGACAGCTATTGAACTCGGAAGGTTGTCCGATCCAGTCGAGGACAGTGATGTTGATGTCGCCTGGCCGGGCCACGACCTCCTGCAGGAGCCATCCGAGCGCGCTTCTTGCTTCCTCTCGCCGTAAACGATAGGTAGGGTGATGGCAAAGATGTCAAATGATGAGTACGCAACGTCTTCTTGCACAGTGGTGACGCGCTTCGATGCCCGTTGTAGTTTCTCTCGGGCGCCGCTCATACCTGGACGGAAGGCCACCAGGGCCCGTGCATCTATCCCTGTCGCATCATCCAACTCCTTCATGATTGCAGGGGACTCTTTGTGGTCAGGAGAGCGATCGTCGAGATATAACGACCAATCCTTCTGATAGAGGATTACAACTTCGGACCGACGAATTCTTGAATCGCATAGGCAAGTTTTGCAAAGTGGAAAGCTTCTGAATAAGGAAAGTCCTCAAAGCCTTTGCACAACAGACCAAAACAACGCTTGCCCTCTTCTGAACTCTGCAGCCTCTGCCGCACTAGCCTGGTCTGGCACAACTGAGGGTTACGGCGAAATCTGATACAAATACAACCCACGCGTGATGCGTGCAGCCCTGAAAATTTATCGCAAGCGTGTATCGTTGATGTGGCTATCTCAAACCGATACATATGTAATGTATCATGATTTTCCTCACATTATAATTGTTGACGGACTCCCATCTAGCACATAGAATGATTCCTTCACCTTGCGTCATGTGGAAATATTACGGGCTGTGTCACCTCTTTTCTATCGCCAGTTAGCTCGTGGAATCTCCATGTAAGCGCTAGGTCGAAACCATGGCTTCCATCTCAGAAGTATTGCGGTATGATGCTTTGGATGGTTCCCTTATATCACCCCTTACAATTACCGCATCAAAAGTAAGGACTACGCTGGTTCGCGACGCAGTGGACACACAAGGTAAGCGTCTTTGCACGTTTACAAAATGCAACTGACCCTACGCATCACAACTTTCAGATCTTTGTGATTCTCCCGTGACGCACCTCTGTCTCTGCCGTTTCTCTACTGCTCAACTTTACGCTATAATATATAAACCTGCCTCTTATGCTCAAGCTCGCTTGCTACTGTCTCAAGCAGGTCCTGCTGCCAAAGTTTATGGTTGTGGTCAAGCGTGCCGCGACAATGCTCTGAGTTCGCGAGAACCCCGGTTTTCCTATAATTGGGACCTCATCTGAGTTATACTTCTCCGCATGTGATGTCGCCCTCTAGTGGAGAAGGACCAGTACTCACTTGATCGTCACATTCTAATTTTATTAAGGGTCAGTGATCTTTGTGTTCTTGTGGACTAATGCACGCGTGGCGCTACAAAGCAGTGAATTCCACAGGTGCATATCCTATAGGAATATGTCCACAGACGCTTGCCTTTTCCCGACGTGTTGTCGGGGGATAATGTCAAATCGGTGGCCTTAATGCACGACCACAGTCGTCCTTTGTCTATCGTTGCCCCGACTGTCGAGAGGTATAAAACCTGATGTTGTTCTCTGCTCTATTTCTCTCATCTTCGTCTTTACTTTCCAACTGTGTCTCATCATCTTAGCCAATTCACTTGTTCAATTCATCTATATGTCTATGTAAGTCTACTCGGACGTCAGGTAGATATCTTGATATGCTAACACTACCTTGCGCATCTAGTTCCTCGTGCCACCACACACCATTCGATAGGTTGGTGTTCTATTTCGAGTTCGAGGACGTGCTTCATCTCATCATGTTCTTAGCGAGTTTATGCCTATGTCAAATGACCACGTACCGCTCCCCGGCGATCCTGACTTCGTTCCGTTGTCCGAAGAAGACTTGGCCAAGTTGATCACAACTCGCCAAAGCGGTGAGATGTCCCCCGAAGTGCGCGCCATCTTGAATGTGTATGTGCTTCTACCTAAATCATTTATTCAAACTCACGATCGTACAGATTGTTTAAAGAGAGCGATGAATTAATGCATAGTGTAATTAATGAAGACACGCTGGCAGGCCCAGCCGATGCTCACGTTGATGGGTAAGCCAATCTAATTAGCCTACCAGGACCAAGCAACTCACGTCCAACGACAGGACAAACTATGATAAATTACCAGCGACGCAACAAGGGTACGTGCACTCGCAACTGAGTCCTCGTCATTGCTCATCTGTTTCTCCAGGACTGGGGCCGATTCACGAAATGTTCAAAATACTCAGATCTTCGAGTTGTTTCCGACATTGGAGAATTTCACTGCCCCGGTGGCAGGTCTCCCCCAGTTGTCCCACATCGACCAGGGGCTCTACTATCCTCCGCAGATCTCTGCCATCCCTCAAGTGCCCCCGCAAGGCCATCCTTGGTCCCAGCATGAATACAACCCTGGATACTTCATGAACGGGCCTCCCGACACATATAGGCAGCCCTCTGCCGCACCCCAAGGCACCGTATGGTCCCAGCACGAATACAATCCTGGATATGATGTCAATGGACCCCCTGGTGCGTATCATCCGCAACCCTCTGCGATCGTTCCAGCACCGCCGCAAGGCCACGCATTGGCCCAGCATGCATATCATCCTGCTCCCTCCTACCCTTATCAGCAACCTTCCACCATTGCGGGTCCATCCAACGCATATTACACCATTGCGACATTGCCCCCAGGTCAATATGCTCCATTGCAGACAGAATCTGGTGGGGGTTCAAACGTGGCGCCAGCTTCCTTTGCTCTCGACAAGATAGTATCTACCAGGCCTCGTAAGCGTAAAACCCGCCAGACCGCGAATGATTTGAGTTCGTCCGTTGCACCATCAATGTGCAAGCGCAGACGCCAGAACGCCTCCGATGACAACGGACCGGGCAAGTTTGGTCCGTACACGCTAGCAGATACTAGTGCCACGATCATGACCATGCCTGTTCATGACCCAAAGCCTATCGACATCAGTAGCCGCAGGACCCATGATCCCAACGGAGATCCCCTGCGAACGAGGAGATTTGGGGTTATGGAACTGGACGATACCTACCCCGGTGCATCCGGAAACGTCTCTGACTACCACTCGCCACAGTTCACCTGCGTACGCTCATGCGATTGGACCGACCAGCCGTGTGGTCTGTTCATAGAGGTGGACAAGATCCGCATCGAAGACCACCTGTGGTTTTGGCATGGGGTTGAAACGAAGAGAACTACTCCGAGCCCCTGCCGATTCGAAGGTTGCCCGGACGCAGAGACGATGCTATTTCTGAGCCGTCACATCGAAGGGGTCCACTTCGCTGCGTCCTATCGATGCCCCTATTGCAAGAAGCTGTGGTCGAGGACCGATTCTGTGACTCGGCATCAGAAGGGGTGCAAACCATTGCTTGCTAGTAGGGCCCATGCTGAGCATGGAAAGTACGAATTCCGTCTCCAAGAGATGATCAAGTCAGTTTCTGGATATATCGTTCCTGCTAGTAACGCAACCTAGGACAGCATCTGAATATGTATGTCCCCCTTACCCCGCATCTGTCGCTGTTACTAACGTTACTCCTTATTTCCGTGCTCTAGTGTTGAATATAATTCTTGACACAACTTCTCTCTATGGCTGATGACAATCTATTACCGACATTCCTTTATCTACAGCTAACGACACTCGTTTCATTCTATTACCAACATTCCTTCAGAAATTTATTCTCTCTCCGGTTAACCACACTCGCTTCATTCTATCACCACATTCCTTTCGAATATTCGCTCTTTTCGTCCTTGCTCAGTGCATCTTCTATATTGTATCTTACATACGGTTGGATTTTATGAGAAGGAAGTTGGAAGTAGCTAGTCACTATCATGGAGCTTGGAACTTTGCATCGTCATTGTTATGAATGAAATATACGGATATTGAACGCTTGAGCGATTCGGAGTACGTGATCAAGGAGCTAGTGTTTCAGTGGAGCTCAGGTGCAACATGTATATGAGTTGGACGGACTTGCTTCTGTGGGACAAAACGTTTCATCGTGAGTATAATTCGTTGGGACAGTCCAGCTAGAGCTCAGGTTGGACTGTTGAACCTTCGTTAGGGCAACCAACTGGTGATTATATGTAATTATATGTGACAAACTATGATGCGTGGAATAAGAAAGATATGATCTGTAAAAATTGGTCATGTTACTCGAATAACGAGAACCATGAGCATGAACGCGACCAGCACGACAAGTATACTCGTGATCACTAGACATGTTGTACTTCCACTTTTTCCCCTGAAGTCCCTTAACCGTATTCGTTCCTTCTTCATGAAGTCGAAGTTCCCCTCGAGCTTCTCCTGCATTGATTCGACAACGCTCTTGTCTTTAACTAGCGACTCAGAAAAGTGGGTAGCATTGCGCCGAAGCTGCGTTGCCATTAGTGCGAGTTGCTCTGAGAGCTCTTCCTGTAGTGCGCGAGAGTTTTGAAGTATGGCAGGTGTAGCAGTGATATTGGAAGTGACAGATAATGCTGCAGGAAGAGTTGGCGGCGCAAGGGGCTCTGAGGATAAAGACTCTGTCTGCGAAGATGGTATGAGGTCATCAGCACTAGGCACGCTTCGAGTTGTATCTTCTGTAGGGATGAGCGTCGCTTCTACAGGTATGGTCGCGTAGTCAGCTGCCTTTGTTATAGGCGCACGTATTGATGGCAGTATTGGTGTTGGTCTCTTGAGTGGAGGGGCTGCTTTCTAGTTTGGCAGATGAGCCGAGAAAAGGGACATGTGTCACGGTGAGGGCTGCATACCTGCTCAACCTCCGTTACAAACGCTTCGACTTGATCGAGCGTCGCACGCAAGCGTTGATAACGATGTTCTGAGGCTCTACAGAAGCATATTAAATATGAGCCTAAACGGACGGCCTGCCTTAGTAATTCCACGTACGGTGAAGTCCCATGGTCATCAACCTCGACATTCTTCAGGAGCAAGCGAGCGTGTCTGATTCGCTGAGACAATATCAGCTTCTAGGAATCTTATATTTGCCACGAATAATTCTGAACGAACCTGGAGAGTGCCTTGGGCTTTGATCCAGGTGTCTCGCTGTGAACTATCAGACCAATCATCCTGGGACACGGATTTCTCAAGCCTTTTTACTAGGCGAGGTAGATTAACTCTATCATGAAGAATCTGGTCGTTGGTGCGCACGTTCATGTTGGGTCGTTACAGGTCAGGAAGAGAGGGAGGGTGCAGGACAAGGTGTGTCCATATATCCTGAACTCGTGCTTAACATGTGTACTAGAAGTCACTAATGCCTATTTGGCTGATGGGAATATCTTTCCCCGTTTGGAGTGAAATAACCACATCCTTCGTTGTTGCCTCCGCGAGTTATACCCTTCCTGCTCACACTCAAGAGCAAATGGACGACCAGGAATCGGAAATACACCGACTCGTCGAGAACGCTGAGAAAGAGCAAGACGGAGGAAGTGCACTGGTAAGATTTGCAGCCATTTACTGTCTCGAATAACCTCACATCAATTTATTAGCGGCGTGACGCCCTCACGAAACTCATAGAAATTGCTCATTCTTCAGATTCCGAGCTCAAGTGCTATGCAGCAAATCATATAAGATACTTTTTCAATAATTTTCCTGACCTAGAAGAAGACGCTATCAATGCAGTCTACGATCTTTGCGAGGATCAAGATTCGCGGGTGCGGTGTCTTTGTTTTCGTGTGCTCTTTTCATGACACCCCGACCGCAGGTTCGCATTGAAGGATATCGAGCAATCTCAAGCGTTTCATCTGTTGAACACAAGTGGGTTAAACGCAATTCGGATGTGCTTGTGCAACTTCTTCAAAGCGGTAAGTAAGGCAACTTTAAAATATATCACGCACAAATTACAACAATGATTATGAGCGTATATGTGTCTTGCTTTTTTCAAGTTTTTCTGACCATTCCCCGTAGACGAACCAGAAGAGGTTGCCATTGTCAAAACAGCCCTTTGTGACCATCTCGACATGGATCCCGGCGTCACTCTAGGAGTCTTATGCGATCAAATAATTCCTCCTGAATACACGATAGACGAGGAAGAGCAGCAAATTCGTGATCGTTTACGCTCACTCGTGATAGCCTTTTTGAAAGTTGATGCAGTTGAAGCCATCATTCGGAAATACACCAAAACGCCGGGTACCGATACAGAAAACGTCCTGGTGTCCCAACTTCTGACGGTAACTTGGTGCATCTTTCTATCGTTTTGCAAGGCTGACTCGTCGATAGGCTATCAGAAGGCTGGAGACACGCGACGTCGAAGTTATCATAAAGGACTTGCTTCTGATGATGCCTTGCTATATACCAGGCTCTCCGCGCGGAATGGACCTTCTTCACGTGCTTATCGACAAGGCAAGGTCTTCTCTTAGCGTGAAATCGAACGACTTGGGATCTATCAAGACCATTGATTTTTACATATCTTTGGCGCACTTCGTCGCCATTCAAAAACGAGTTGCTTCTCCTGTTGTGTTGTTACGATTTTATTGTACGTATCTGATGGGGAAACCTGTCTTGCAAAGGTTTTCTCCCGAGGAGCAACTTATCCTTGCGGGCCGATTGGTGGAGGCACTTGAAGCATGCGAGGAAGAAAGTCGTCTTCGCCCTCAAATTTGCAGTCATGAACAATTTTCATTTCTTCGGCGACAGGTCGTTGATGGAGCGCCAAATTTGTTGGAGGTAGGTCGTCCGTATGATTTTATGGTCAATCCACTGAATGATTAACTTAGGCTCTCCACGACACAAAACTCGAGTCTTCAGTTATGTGGGACACATTGCGCTCCCTCCTTCTAGCTTGCAAACATGTAAGTCGGGTCTTTCATGCGAGTTTGCAAAATAACGTGTTTCCAGCGGAAAGAACGTGAAGACTGGGTAGTTCCGTTTAATTTGGCTACATCCATAAGCAGATTTCAAGCACAAGCGCAACAGTTGGGGCCAGGAAACAACAGCGATGAAATTCGAGTACTCATCAGGGTTCGCAGTGGGCCGCTTTCCGCTTTCTCCATTGACGCCCATTGTTTCTTTCTGTGTTTGAGCAGTCACTAACCGAAACGTCAATGTCGCAAGCAAGTTCGAGTACAACTGTCGACGGGGATGGGTTTTATGAGCGCCCTGCTCACCTCCCGGCTCGACCTCAAATGGGACGTCCGCTATTGAAGAGACCAGATATGTCAAGACCTTCGCATACAAACACGAGTGGCGCGGTATCGAACTCTCGACCAGCAATACAGATTCGCGACTCTGGTTCTCTCGCATTACCCAAACGATCCTTGAGCTCTGGAGAAACAGTACCACAGATCAAGCGAGCAAAGACGGAATTGACAGAGGAACGACAACTGACACCTTCGTTGCTGAGCCGTATGACGATGCCTATCCCAGGCGATGCGGAGAAGGCCTGGCGAAAACGTGGAGGAGCAGGAAAAAAACGCGCGGATGATTCGTCCGAGCCGGACAAGCATCCTATGAGCGGTTATAGCATTAAAGGCGCTGCAGCACATGCCGAGCGGGGCGAGGAGTCGAGAGATCCCACACCAAGAACGTCGTCCTTGCTCGATAGGCTGAACAGATCTGAGGGCGTGGATGGTGGTAATAGGAAGAGACACCGAGGAAAAGCATGAATCAGTTCATGGGACGTTGATATTTATGTATGATCATCGCTGGCTCTTAATCTTGATTAGCATGAATAGTCGGTGCCAGGTTTTATAAATTAAACGCAACCATTTCATCGACAAAGTACTACAGGCACCTTTTGTTTTACCATGCATGTATGAACGCAGACGTGGTATGAACCTAGTAGATTAATGAAGCCAGTTCACTTGTACATGTTTTAAATTTGGACATTTGCGTTGTGTCAAATACATATAGCCAACACAAGGACTCCATACGTGAGTACACACGACCTTGGCGCTGCGAGTGGTAAATCCAGACACCTATGTGAACAACAAGCGCGACGTGAACAGGGTCATGGGTACGAAGGATGACCGAGGCGTCCCAGCTGTACCGTATCCGCATGTTGCCTGACTTTTCGACTTTTCTCGATTTCTCCTGCCTCCACTGTTCTCTCACCTCCAGAAAGCAGCCGAAGTTGGTCCAGTCGTTGTCGTCGATACCAACCGGGAAACAACATAATCCCATTACATGGTCAGCTGTGGACTCGTCTTCAGGAGATGCATCCAATGCATCTGAGATCATACGGAGACGAAATCTGACTTGCTTGATGGAATGGCTGGGATGATGAAGCCCGATTAAGCTCGACAGCCTCAATCAGGTCAGACAGCATGCCCCGCAATATGAATCCTGTTTGGATTCTGTTGGCAAGATTGTCGAGAATCGGTTAATATTACTAGGTGGCAAGTGCCAGTGCAGCCCGATTGAGCTCGATGGCGTCATCCAGGTCAGGAAGGGTCGTGGTTGCATTAACGAGGATGGCCAGGGGTACAGAGCGCCAGTGCAGCTTGATGGTGTTTGTTAGCCTCACTCAGACAAGACGCCCTACTGTTGGAATTTGTCATGAAGGCTCATGGCAAGGGCGTTGAGAGATATGGATTGACGAAGATGATCGGGGGGACAGGACACCAGTGTAGCTCGATTGAGCTCGATGGCCTCATTCAAGTCAGACATAACGCCCCACTGCCAAAATATTGTTTGTAGGCTGCTTGCAAGGTTATCGAGATATGTGTATCGTTCAGGATCGCCAGGGACGAAGCGCTAATGCAACCCGGTTGAGCCTGGTGGACTCGTCCAGGCCAGGAAAGCTAATGGTCAAGCTGCCGAGAGACTCCGATCGGAAGAAATGGACGGAAGAACAGAGTTTTCACGCAGCTCGATTAAGATCGATGATCCCATCCAGGCCGGGCAGGATGCCCAGCTGCTCGAATCTGTGTACGGAGTGCCAGTAGCTCGACTGAGCTTTAATGGTTTCATCCAAGTCAAACAAAATACTTCGCTCCTGAAAAGTTTGGCGGAAAGTTCATTGAGAGACACCACGATGGCTAAGGGAACGAAGCGCTAGCGCAGCCAGATGGAGATCGACATGATATGGCCTCATCTACGTCAGACAATATGCCTCGTTTCTGACGTGAAGGGTCATGGACCTTGCGAGGTTGGAGAGAAATCTGGATCGATCAACGGAACACTCCTGCAAGGCCGCTCGACAGTGCTTCACAAGGTCGATTGACAAGCCAATATTTGAAGTCACGCTGACTCGTGAGCGGGTCCGGGTGAGAAGACGAGATTGTGACTCCATGTCACTGTCAGGCTTGCTAATTAGTGAGTGTAAAATCCAGCGAGATCATGCTGAACACGCACGCGATGAACCGAAAATCCAGTGGTGAAGCGTACCGTGAGTTTGACAGCCAGCCTGAGCGCTCCAGCCCATGATATCTGAGCTGTGTACATCGGGGCGTCTGAGATCTTCCGAAAGACGCCCACACAGTAGCTCACGTACTACCGCTGGCAGGCCTCCCTTTTAAATGTCTTCCAACTTCCTGGTGCCTCTACTGTCCATTGTTTGCACGTTGCCTGTTAGTGCGTACTTGTTGGTGTGATGCATCTGTGGCGATGATGGCTTGAATCAAACAGCGATTTCCCTGCCGGGCTCTGTTACAACGTCCGTAAAGTTTTAATGACTTGGTTAGTGAGCGCACATTATCGACGTGTTCTGTTAGCACCTAGATAAGACGTCTACACTGCATGGGTTTAACCCACAGTGCATGGCAGAAGCGAGGCGTCGATGATGTGCGCTGACGAAACGTTGCGATGACGTTATGATGACGATAACGTTATATGATGACATCGGAAAACATCGCGGCGCTTCGTGTCAGGTCGTAGTCTAAGGCTATCTCTTCTTTTTTTCAAGTTATCACCCACAACATGCTCAAAAACACAATACTATTGTCTGATGGAGGACTCGTGAGTTACAATACAAGTTGTTTTGTACTAACAAGCTCATTTCTCGTCACAGGGCACTACTCTAGAGGATCACTTCCATCTCCCAATCTCGCACACCCCATTGTGGTCAGCGCGGATCATCCTTGATGCACCAAATACCCTGCAACAAGCTCATCTTGCGTTCCTCGAGGCTGGATCAAGGGTCCTCCTCACAGCGACGTAAGTGTCTCCGCTGTGTTTTTGTCGCAAGTTGTGCACCAGTCATCCACAGCTACCAGGCTGCATTTGAATCGTTCGAGCGCGCAGGATACTCTCATGAAATCGCTACTGAGTCTATGCGTAATGCCGTTCACATAGCGGACCAAGCCAGACATCAATTTTGTAAGGAACACCTTGATGTCAGTCCGAAGGAAATCCATATCGCACTCTCCCTTGGTCCCTTTGGCGCTGTACTTGCCCCTATGCAAGATTTTGGTGGGATTTACCCTCCTCCGTATGGGCCGCGAGCCTACAGTGACTCAGAGGAAAATACGACCTCATTCGGAGATGACATTGAAGCAAAGAATAACTCCGTGAAGGCATTGACACGCTTTCACGAGGATCGACTTCGGGTATTCACGTCTGATAAAGAGACATGGGACAAGGTCGACTTTATTGCGTTTGAGACGGTGCCGCTGGTGAGAGAGGTGGAAGCGATCAGGCAAGCAATGGACAATATGAAGGAGACTATCAGTCCCAAGCCTTGGTGGATCACCGCAACGTTTCCCAATGGCAAGTATCCAGACACTCGGCAACCTGGAGGGGATCGCTATACCCCTACCGAAGCGGCCATCGCTATGATACGCCACGACAACGATCTACCAGTACCACATGGTATTGGAATCAATTGCACAGCGCTCAAGTATATCCCGGAGTTACTCCAAGAATTTGAACGGGCGATGCATGGGAATAGGAAACTGTTTCTAGTTTTGCATCCCAACGGAGGTGGCGGATTTGATTTGTCTACTCAAGCATTCCGAGAACCCGAGGAGAATGATCGATGGGCAGAGGATCTGGCTAGCCTCGTCAAAGAGGCCAAAAGGAGGGGATGGAACGAGATCATCTTCGGCGGTTGCTGTAAAACTGGACCAAGTGACATCAAGGCTCTGGGAGAGGCGTTCAGTGAGAAGTAGGATAGGGCTTGGCAAAGCTAAACTGCGGCCTTTGCTGGTCGATCAGTCTGATCCTGGTAAGTAGAATGATGGAGGGTTCTTGCTAGTGACTCGGAGGTGGATAAAATAGGCATATCCATGTACTTGCCATATCAGCCAACAAAAGAAACCCAAAAGGGCAACAGAGGGGCAGTGTCGATTGAGCAGTGTTTCAACAACTTGATCTGTAACATGTTTCGATCAGCCATATTACCATACTGGCATGATGCGGTTCCATCATCGATGTCAAACTCGTTCTTACCAATCAAAAAAAGTATCTTGCAACGTTTAGCGGTCCGGAGTTGGAAGGAAGGATGGCTGCAGGTCAATCATTCGGGAGATAATAAACTTGGCCAACTTGTCCCGTTTGAAAATGTATGTCAGAAGGTCGAAGTTCCGGGATGAGATAGATAGAAAATTGAAATTGATAGAGGTAAACCACGCACGAAGGAGATAAGGGTGTTTGCAGATGAAGGCACAAGAGGTGAGATGACGTTGTCGAGGGGAAAGCCTGTCGCGATTTTCAAAAATGGCCACGTAGCTCAAGTGTTTCGTAGAGGACGACTACCGCCAAATTTCCCAGACCCACATGCTGGGCGCATCGTCGTTGTCAAATGGGTATGAATCGATAGGAATTGATACCATCGATATCATCTCCCGTATCAGTACTTAGTACTACTGCGATGATCTTTACAAAAACGCGCGCATCTCCGGATTATCGTCCATCTTGCGGCTATTTTCCGGGGGTTGTCACTGCAACTTCATCACGCAGGCGCGAGCCCACCGACCTTCCAGTGGCAATTGGATTAGGCAACGCGTCGAAAGTCGGACATCGGATCGTGCATATTGAATTAGGGATGAAATGCTCGTAGCAACCTTGGTAGTACATGCAGTACTAGCCTTTTACCTGGTGCTTGCGGACCATTGGTATGGATATGCACTGTATGTGAATATAAACCACAAAAAGCAGGAGTTGAGTTACGCGGTCAATTGGCCACAGGCCGCTGGGGGTTTAGTGTTGTTTACATAAGCATGACAATAAGAATTGCGCCTTCCTCGTGGACAGGAAACGTTGTTCCTCCGCGTTATTTTCGGTGGCCTGGCGGCTCATTATATTGGAGCCAATTTATAACAGGCCGCCATTTCTCCACGGTCTCTTTAGGATTGGTCAAGATCGATTTACTTGATAATATCGCCTTGCCCCCAGAATCTCACCAGTTGGTCTTCGTATAGTGACAGCCATCTGCCAACGCCACATTCCAGGAACCTCGTATCATATCCGAGCCATCCATCTGTACATATATCAACAACAGCACTTTTTGCATCTGTTCGCCACTTCATCAGGACTCATGACTGAATACGATTATTCACCCGCAGCATGGGATCATTATCTCGCTCAACAAGCTCGGGTTTCAAACTGGGTATCCCAGACAACTGCTCAAGCTCATTCCTACTCCAATCCATTCGTCATGTCGCCCACATTGCGCGACCGCTCGTTCTATGATGATGAGCTAAATGGAAGATGGCAGCGCCCCGCGCCCAGCCGCTCGAAAACTTACAATATACCTCCTATGAGACAAGAGGATCCATATAGGCACACCTCTTCTCGCTCGCGTTTAGGTTCTCACTCGCAGCCTGTTGAAGTATGGTCATACCCCCACTCCAGTCGTACCACCATACAAACCACATCACATTCTCGTACTAGCCCAGCACGCAAGCCACCATCACGCTCGCAAACTATACAAGCCATCTATCCACCAGCTGCAGCCCCCACACACCAGTACGAACGCACCCAGCCCTATCCTTATCCGCAGAAGCAATCGCAGCCCGTGAGGCATCACACTTCTCCGGCCTATTATTACCCGGAGCAGTCCCACGGACACGGATCTCACCAGCGGACGATGTACCACTCACCTTCGCGGCCAGCGCAGTCGTACCATCACGCCCCTAGCGGTCGTTTGGAGTATCACTATGGGGTGCGCCTTTACCACTCCGCCTGCATCATTGTGTCGACGCTGATGCTCGTCGTTTGTTTTGCGCTCGCATCGTGATTTGTCACGTGCAAAAATAGCCACCAGCTCAGAAGAAGCCTCAGCCTCTGTTTAAGCGCTTGCTAGGGTTCATGTCACCTGGTACTGGTAATGGAAGGGGCGGACCGGCGAAGCACCGTAGCTCGGGGAGACGCTCGTCCCATTATTGAAGACCGAGCAAATGTCGGAGCCTTGTCGCATATCATGTTCAAACATCATAGAGTCGCTGGGCTTTTCAGGAGTCCGAGACCAGCATACATTTTATATTTTATTAAATTTGGGCGCCGGCGCCTTGTTAACATTCCTTATATTTCGCAAACGATTCACATTCATCGTACATTCTAAACATCACACTCATTCTGTACATTTACGCATTGTAATGATTTGACGCACTTGATGCCCCACTGTAGACATAGCTAGCACAATCATGCACATGTTTGGAAGTTGCGAGGATCGCAAGTCTTGTGTGTCAAGTGGATGATTACATTGATCACCGGCACCTCCAGTAACTGAGCCCGGTCTTCTTCCCTCTCTGGCATAGTTACATGTCAAAGATTCTGTAGTAAAACACGACAACTTAAGACTAGTACTACTGTTGGCGTCGCGGCGTTGCCCAGGAGTCGGTAATCAAACATCAATAACCGCCGCGGAGCTCGGGGAACGAAAGGCGTGCGATAGACCAATATGATTTTGACTCTTGCTGGCACGCCCGCATGTAGGTAAATCAAATACCGGAGTGATTGCTCGGAATGACTTCAAGGCTTACATTGTGGCCAAAAGATGTCGGGTGCAGTTCCATACTGTCAGCACTTTGGCAGAATCGATCCTGCCGATGGCTTGCCGGATCTAGCGATCTCAGACTCAGACACGGTTGCTTCAACTTGACCCTGAACCATCATGCACAAGTACGTTTCTTGATCATGCTGCACACATCCATTGTAACGATTGGTACAGCAATCCGCCCGACGACACAGCGCGTCCTCTCCGCTCGTCATGGAAGTGGCCCCATTTCCCAGGTACGGTGCATGATCCTGAGAAGGGTATTCCCGAGGAATTGTACAATGAGCTTGTGAGATACACAAAGTATGCATCTGGCGCGTATCAAGTCCTGTGCCCACGTCCGATGGGAAACACACTGGTTGCCCAGGTGCGCATATAGTAGATGATTCTGTGGTCGGTCGTGTACTGATATCAGCTTGAATGACATGCAGTTTATAAATCCAATTACGAGTACCCAAGGTTTCATCGCTCGCGATGACACGAGGAAAGAACTTGTGGTTGCATTCAGGGGCAGTCGTGAGATTTCAAGCGCAATCATTGGTGAATTTTCAGGCGCAAGATTCTAAGATGGCAATTTTTGACACGCGACGGCAAGTAGATACGTCTCTCCTGCTTTCCCCACTACGTGGACCAGGCCTTCCAGAGAACACAGATGCCCACGTGCATACAGGCTTTCTTTATGCTTTTAGAAGCGTTGGAGATCGCGTACTTAATGTCTTACGCGAGCAGTTTAAAGAAGTTCCGCAGTATGATGTGACTGTGTCCGGCAAGCCACGCTGTCTTTTCTCGATATACACAAATTAATTATGCTTGCAGGTCATTCGCTTGGAGTGCGTAAATCGTGCTTCTTCGTGATATTACTTATGTCATTGTCCTGGAGCAGGGCGCCATTGCATCAATTGCAGCATTATCTATCAGGAACAGTTTCCCTGATGCTGCGCTGCGATTATTCACATTTGGTGACAAATTTCGTACCCCTATCGCGCGATGTTTACTGAATATGACCGCCAGGCCAGCCAAGGACAGGAGATCATTCATTCGCTGAGCTCGTGGAAACTCTGATTGGAGTGGATAATGTTTTTCGAGGTACCCTCTTCTTTTGTGTCCCTCAGAGATCATGCCTCGCTTACTCGAATCTCGCATGCTACTACAGGCGTGCATTCATTCGGTATGTCCTGTGATGTACGTTTTGTTTAGAACCAAATTAATGCTATACTTAGATGGTGTGCCCACAATGATACCTACGAGGCTAGGCTACAAGCATCAGTGAAGTCTAATTCTCTATATAATTATCACGAACTCACATGGTCATCAGTGCTACGGAATATTGGCAGTTCACCGAACCACGTTCGAAATACTCTGCCTTTTAAAAGATCTCCACTGATATAACGTTTAGCGGCCCCGCGTCACGTACGTAGATGTGTGGGCGCCGAAGACCCGGAAGGCAGTGCATCCATACGTATATTTACTCCGTTGTGTCCGTGCCTTCTCGTGTTTGACGTGCCTTCTACACAGCATCGACTGGTATCAATCCTGCACATGTGGTGTATTTCGAACAGCGTGAGTATCTTTCTCTCTCTAGTTTAACATGCTGATAGACATGGGGAAGCGATTGCCTCGGATCCCACCGTTTGCATCTGACATCTGCGATTTCGGGTTGATCCAGATATTGTTGATAGCCGATCTGAGCCTCCCTCTTTAGCCCCCCCTATTTTCGTATATGTGTATATTTCTTTCCTCCGCCATACTACTGGTACGTCCTTCATGAAGGCGTCCATGGATTTATTGCGTTTCTGGAAGTCACATGGATGGTTTGGTTGTACTAGTTGAGTTTCCATTGTGTATTATTGTACGAATCACTTGGACTCTGAAGCCGCTCATGTGAAGATATTTCGCCCATTTCCGCCTTCATGGGACCACGTCTGACGTCTGTCCGGCTAACTCCCCATTTTTCTGATCAGCTCTTTGCACTACTATTGCGCCTGTCCCCTCGTGATCTCCAGAGTCTTTTGTTTCGGCGAGAAGCACTGCGAGAGTTTCCAAGAAGTTCGTTATAGAATCTCTCTCGCTGCTCCGTTGGCGCTGACGTTGTCTATTAGTGCTGAGTTATCGCGCCATGATGAGTATACTTCACGTCAGAAGTGTCAGCCAGCTTTCCTGTAGTTCACTCTTCCCGAAAGGAACAGCACACAAACCTTACTTGACAGTTTATTTCGTCCTGCGCGCTCAAATGGCGAAATGAGATGTCATTGAGTAATGTTCATATCGACTGCAGAAGACTATGCAACCCTAAACCGGTTCAGACGCACGATTCTACCACGCTTATATGTCCAGGTGCAGTAAGGGCAGCTCCCGCGGTGTACTCAGGGGCGCCTTCAGTGCGCATGAAGCTCGTTTGGGACAACTCAGCAGGTTAACTGAGGTTGGGTATCGCCGAGAGGTTTACAGCTAAGGTTGTACGTACGCTGCGCAGATCCTCCACGAGATTTTCTCGTACAACTATGACAGATGCAGAGTAATATGCGTGGCAGGCTATCATGATGGTCCTGAGTACTATTAAGTAATGCGGCGTGCAGGTACTTAAGGTTAGGGGACAACTGTCTTTCTCCCACAAGGTCCAACTAGGGGAGACTCACTACTAGGTGGCATTTAGAGACTGACAGCCAACAATGCATACATGGCAATCGTACAGTTGCAACACCAAGCTGAGCAAGAGAAGTTGCAGGTAGTACTTAGCTGGCAGTCTTGTCACAGTGCGGGAGCAATGGAAGTTAGCGCACGTGTTTCCATAAAAGTTGCCGTTATTACATCTTTTCAGGCCGTGCAGCATTTTGCAGCCGGTGTTCGTAGTCTCTCCCCGCTGAGCTCTGCTCTACGCTGCCATCAACCATTCTTGCTATATCACAACATATATTCGCGCCTTATTACTGCTATATTTCGGCCAACTCATTAAGATGTCCGACTCGAAAGTATTACACCTCATCATCCGCCGCATTGCGGACTGGTCTCTCTGGTCGTTTTTCACAGAAGTTCGTGTAATTGGAGGCGAGCACGTTCCGCTGGATGGACCGATCATTGTGTAAGTTTCGTATTTTTCATTACTTGCCTGTCGACTGGGACACTTGAGCCCGTGTTTGCATTGGACCTAAGCGCTTAGAAGTTGGAAGGATCAATTGGATGGACCTAGGAACGTAAACGAATCCACAGTTGTGACTACTGACCCCCACATATGTTGAATCAACATCTCCCGCGCCTGAAGAGAGTCTAGAACCAATACTGACCCACTTTTTACAGCACCGCCACTCACCATAACATGATGATCGATCCTGCTATCCTTTGTTAGTCTTATAGTTCTTCTCGTAGTTCCTGCGCGTGCTTATCGTATCTTTCATAGCGTCCAGCTTCCCACATCGTCGTGTTCTACACTACTGGAGTAAAGGCGAGCTAAGCCTTATCAAGCTCACAATTCTGAATCCCGTTAACGCGTCACGCTTTGCTTTTAGCATCACTCTTTGCGAACCCAGTCCTTTCTTGGGTACTTCACTCGTCTGGTAATATTCCTGTAGACCGGAAGTCGAAGAACCGCCAAGATCTATTCCGGGGAACTATCGAAGCTCTCGCACGGGGTGATGCGGTTGCGCTTTTCCCGGAGGGCACGTCATACACAGAGCCGAGGATCATGCAAGTAAAAGATGGCGCTGCCTGGGCTGCCCTAGAATATACTAAGTGGGCCGCGGAAAACGGGGTGAAGGGGCCCGGGGTCCGGATCATCCCCGCCGCCATCGTGTATACGAATAAGTCGAAGTATCGAAGCAGTGTATGTTCCCTGATTCTTCGAAAGGCACTTCACTAAATCCAGCACAGGTCATTGTGAAGTGAGATTTAGTCGGCATGGAGATATAGTACGTGTGCTGATGTCATTAGGTTTGGTGAACCAGTTTCGATGGATGAGTATAAGGAACAATTCTTTTCGGATTTAGAAGGGGCGCCACGGGCAGCGGCCAAGCGCCTCACAGGTGCAATCGAGAGGGAGCTGGTCGAGGCAACCATCAATGCTCCTGACTGGTATTTCAATATTATTTCATTGCGGTGTGTGCGGACTCTCATTATGTGTTAATTAGGGATACCCTTTACAGTGCTCGGATGGCCAGGGATCTTCTCTGGGAAGATGAGCGCTCGATCGACCTCGAAGAATTCGTCACGATTTCACAGACGTACGATTTCACGCTTCGTCTATTCAGTTGGTATCGGCAGCTCACGTACTGTTGTAGTCTTGTTGATCTATTTTCCACAACGGACGCTACTGCGAACTTCTCGACCGTTCGACGTCACCTTTTGGGGTATTACTCACTTCTTCAGTCTACCAATCTTACGAACTCCGTCTTGTCCTCACTTCCACTTCCGCCAATGCTATCTCCCTCTCACCCAACTCCCCTGCCGTCACGTTTGCTGACCCTCTCTGTCCTTATTCGCGACACGCTTGTTGCCCTGACTCGCCTTCCCTTCTTCCTCATCCCGCTTTTACTTCACACACCGGTATATGTCATGGGCCGAATTGGCGCTCGTTTAGTGGAGCATGAAGAGGAGACCCAGGCGCAGAACAAAGCCGTTTTTGGCTTGTTATCGTGCATGATGATTTACCCTGCCACGTTCTGGGCGCTCTGGGCGATGCTCTGGTACACAGGTTTTGGTGCTCTTGTGGCAGCATTCACAGTCTGGGCGTTTGCATATTATCACAATAGATTGATCAATGGCACGTATATTTAGAACGCTGGAAATGTGAGCTATACTAACGGAGTAATGGAAACTTATCTACAGATATCTACATGAAGTAAGTTCCAACTATTCTGATTTCATATTCTTATTAGCTTACCTATAAATATCAAGTCTCAAGCGTGTGATTGCAGCATGGCGCGTTCTCGTCGGCGTATGGGCTCCCAGGCGATGGGAGCTTTCTCTGTCTGCACTGTCCCAATATACAACCCCTCTAGTACCTCCTGAGAACCCTTGGATCGACAAGAATCGGCCAAATTCCTCTACTCCAGGCACATCGTCGGGGACGCTACACTCCTTACCACCACAGATCACCGATGAGCCGCCTGTCAGGATTGCGTCCCGTCGCAGGCCTTCATCAAGAAGAATTATGAGGCATTTACTGCGGGCACGTGGAGAGGCTGTGAAGGCTCTTGCTGAGTTCCTGACGACCTTGGAAGCAAGCGGAGAGGAGAAGAGCGTGATCGCGAGCATCCACTTGGCAAAGAGGTTTGGCTGGGTTGAAGAAAATTCACCCACCTCCTTGGCAGATGATGGGGGAGATAGCGATCCAGTAACTGACGCCAGGGGATACAGGCGAGCACGCGAGGTGATCGCATTTCTTCGCTCTCGTGGTGCGAAGATCGCAACGTTGGATAGGAAGATCGAGGGAGACTGGGCACTCAGTAGTGATGAAGATGGTACAGCAGGTGAAAGTGAGAAAGATGAGGAAGACCTGGTATGGGTGCCGAGTAGCACGAGTCTCAAGCAGGAGGACGACTAGCGTCCAGATGCTAGGATGATTAGGATATGTGTACCTATGGGCTTCATACTTATTCAAGGGTGACTTTGCCTCGCGTAGATTGGATACAGGTTGCATTTTTGTCAGTCACCCTCATTAATACTGGACTGCGGTTCGATATTCCTAGTGCTTTTTGGGGACAGACAAGACAACAAACGACGCCACCCCCGTTTCTACCCGGAGACATGTTCACGGCCCTGAAAATCTTCCATGTATGGTCAATTTATCTTTTGGGGATTATTCCAGTATTCGGACGGCCATTAACGAGATATCATCAGAAGAACATTGAGCCGCCACTATCTGCCTGTTCCTTGTTCTTTCTAGCCTGTAGGCCGTGGGGATACCGAACCTGGGCAATGAAAACAAAAATGATGGGGAATAATCCCATCTGTAGTGGGGTAGGAAGGGTCGACCGTGACAGCCTCTTCTGTGCGATGAACAATTCATAATATGACTGGACATATTAACGGCCAAGATCCGACCAACAATGGGACAATGAAGCATTGTTCCATTTCATGGAACACCACCTGCACGTCAACTTGCGAGCTTAATAAAAAAAACCTGCTATCACCATCTATGAAAGATCCGAATAACCCTGGAGCATTCCACATGATGACGTGCTCACAAATCAGCAATTGTATGCGGAAATGAAGGGCTACATCAAGTGCCCATGGAAATGCAGCCACTATGGTATTGCCCCACGATCATATGGTACGGTCGAAAAGGAAAAAGACAAGCATGACATCAGATAAGATGTTTGGTGACTTACGACATGCTCTAGACACCTAACTGGTCCAGCTTCAGGCGCCGAGACTAGGCAGAAATTGACTGTGATGATACGTACGTTCGGTGGGCATCATAAAGACGGTGTTGTGAAGGGTCTGGACTGGTGGCGCATCTTCTGAATCAAACAAGTAGAGACTAGAAGGATATAAACAGATTATATTATAAATGATAGACCAGACCAAATCCGATACCAGGCAGGGCGAAGACGTGCATATGTGGCAGTATAACAGCGCCCATGGCCAGAAGTAGGAAGATCTATGCTTGAGTGGGACAAAACGTCCTGGCGGTGTGGTGCAGGCGATATGATTGAAGCCATGTTGGAAGCATGTGACAGCGCTGGTTGGTTGAGTTCTCCAGGCATCGATCGAGGATGCTGCACCAATAATGGCAAGGTCATGCACTGCAACATCTTCATACGAACATCGCTCGTTAATTACCTTGTAATACGCCGAGACCCTGGGTTCTAGTAGGGACTTGCTGCCTGGTTGTATCCTAGTCACAATCAGAATGAGGCCTGAAATTGATTAGAGTAAGATAGCGTCTGACAGCGGTGGTAGACACTCAGCATGATACATATCCTTATATACGCTTCACCGTTTCATAAGACAAAAAAAACTGCAGGAACGTGTTTTCGAACGCACTTTGCACCATGCACTATCATGATATTAATGTATAATGATTCAGGTTAGCAACATGAAGTGAATTGTGGAGGCACATGTTGTATAATTCGTGACTTCGAATGATAAAACCAAATAGCCAAAAATGGAAATTATGGTATTCATACGTGTTTGCTCAGACGTGACGTCTGTCTGCCGTGGCAGCTACTCGTTTGTTCCTTTACTTGAAACAGTTGTCATATTCCAGCTTCTTCATTCTCTTGCGCGCGCACTACAGGATGCATAGCATTTACGCTCGAGCGAATGGCATATCCGGTCTTTGGTCCACGTGTGTAATGGTTTTGCTTGGAGCTGTAGCTCTTTCCTCTTTCCTCTTCAACGCGGATTCCAAGGGTAGTCTGGATATCGTCTCTTTGAAGGTGTAAGTGACTCGATTTCTTGCGTCAGCCTGAGTCTTGCCTTCGTCGTGTCTCTCACGTCAGTGACTTACCTTGACATTCCGTAGGTTTCACTCCAAAACGAGACGTTATCCTTTCAGAAATGAGGAAATTGGTTTTGTTAAATTTAACCTTTCGGCCGGTACGTATTTTTCATCGCGATGACAGCGGAAGAGCCTCACCGGGGATCCACCACTTTCTGTCGCACAATCGCGGTTTCTTATACGTGATTTGATTTTGGGTTGTTCCAGACTTGACGCCACTTTTTAACTGGAACACGAAGCAGTTATTCGTGTACCTTGAGGCCGAGTATACAAATGCACAAGGGGTAAGCAATTTACCATTATGATCTCAATTGCTTCATGCATACGAGCGGGGGAGATTAAACATACATTGTCTGACGCACTTCTGAAGGTCAACAACACCGTAGTTATCTGGGATCGCATTGTACGGAGAAAAGATGATGCCACGATCGACATTATACAGAAAGAAAAGTACAAACTTCGCGACCTGTCGGGATCTTTCAGGTGAGTCAGAATCCGATAATGGAGCACCCCATGCTGATGAATCGGATAGCAACGTACTTCCCGCCCAATATTCGCTCAAATATAGTGTGATGCCGTATGTTGGCGTGCTCACTTATGGAGAAGCTGCTCGTACGACGGAAGCCATCGACTTTCCTGATGCTCGAGACTCTGTGTCATGAGGGTCGATTTGGAAATGATAGGGAGACTCAGGATCTAGTTACATCCCAGTCTTTGTGAGAGTAGAATTTATGCAAAGGCCAGGCAAGTGGTGTATGCAGTCTTGTGATCTGAGTGTCTGGGCGAGTCGGAGAGATCCAGCGAGCGTAACCATACTGAAGTGCGATTTTTGTTACCGATGGGGGTAACTTCCTCGTTGTTCTATATAGTTTCGGTGACAATAATGCTAAGCGGACCGCAGGTAAAGGCGTGTCATGGTCAGCGCAAGTCTGACAAAGCGGGAAAACAATGGAAGCTGCCAAGATAGAGTATACGATCGAATCTCTCGCGATCTGCTCACTCCTCACGTTATCAAGCCAAGGTTTGTGCGATGTTTTTAAAAAAATGGATGTGTTTAATGAGCTTGATTAGGTCGATGAAAGGACTGCAGCTAGCTGTTGTGTTTTCATTGATATCAAATCCTTTAAAAATGGAGAAACGCGATTGTGGGTCATTTTGCTTACGAGAATAATTACGGAAACTGATTCAGACCTGTTGCTGTAATCGTTGACATCTCTCGTCGTCTGACTTCGAGCCTGCCAGAGGCGTGGGTTCCTAAACTCAGCCTAGCTTAGTATAAACTGGCTGCAAATGAACCCGAAAGTTCTTATGTTACCAAATACGCAATGTACCTTTTTCAGTGAGTCTTAATATATATAAAAGACACTCACCGCCTTCAAACTGGAGATTTATCCCCTGCCGTCAACTGACCTTCCGTTTACACAAAACATTCCCCCACAACCATTTTGCTTCCTTCACTCCGTCTACATGTCTTCTGTCTCCACTCATACGCCTCCTGAAGGCACTCGATATTGGCATTATCCCCAACCAAGCGCATCCAGCTCCCAAAACCCTATACCCTGTGACGCGCTCAACCAATCATCTCATGTGACATCTAGGCCATCGAACCAATCTAACGGTTATGCAGAAGGTTTTGATATAAGTGTATGTATTTTTGTCGTCTCCGATCATAGTTCTCTCAACTCGATACCAGGTCAAAGTAAAACGAGCATTTACTTTTGAAGAACTTCAATCAGGTGCATACTTCAATTCTTTGGACGAATCAGACCTCCAGTTCTTTGAAATGTATGGTCAACCTGTTCTTATCCCGTGCCCCGAAGATTCGGATCAAGGCGGTTGGAGCTTGCAAGGCCAAACACACATGCAACAATGCGGCGATTCCTCACCGTGCATCACTACCGCCCAGTATACTCCTCATACCAATCCATCCTCATTTCAGATTTCGAAATCATACACGCTAGTCGATTCTCTCGGACAGTTATCCACTTCAACCTCTGCACGAGCACCCATTGGTACACGTGTTTCTGCTATGGCTCTTGCAGGGCATAGTGGCGTGAACCCCATCAAACGTGAATCGAGTCTGATCCAACAGGTGAATCATTTCTGTGGAGTTACGCGTGCTCTATTTTTGACAGCATCATTGTCTTTTATAAGGCCTTTGGGGGCTTTTCAAATCCATCGGACCTCCCATCATCGATTCCCCCCTTGCGTCATTCTCGACAACCAGCTTGTGCGTACGAGGAGGCCATCCCGATAGGGACACTGAGTCCTATGGCTCATGAGACTGAAGATATAAAGCCAAACATCTCAACACTGGATGACGAGCCGCCTATGGATCACCTACCATATCCGCCACCCGTTCATTCGGTCCCTCCTCGACAGTTCCAACCTTATTCGCCTCAGGATACAATGTCAGAATCTCCCTCTCCATGCTCCCCTCATAGCACAACTTTCCTGTCCACTTCGCATTGTGATGCATCAGAAGCCCCAATGACAGTCCCTAGCCAGTCTTATATGTTTGTCGAGGTCGAATCATCAACTCCAGCCTTCATACATACAAACCAACAGCACTACCACTCCCCAAACGAAAGTTCTTCTCACCCTCATGGCGGAAAGACGGGATCCCCTTATCAACGTTCACCGTCCCCGAGGGGGGCATTACGGATATCGCCGTCACCACACCCCAAACGATCGATGGATAAGAAACCAGCGCTTGCATGCTTATTCTGCCGAGGCCGGAAAATTGCGTGTGGCCCACCCGTCCCGGGTAGTAAGGACAGGACATGCAAGTGAGTATCACGGTCCTCTGCCCATTCAGGAATGTACTATTATGTGTCCCTTGCTTCTTCACGCCTTATCGGCGTGGTAATGATTTGCCGGTTTCGTGCGATTGATTTCTTAATTAACACCACTTTCCTGTTCGCTGATATCCGCGCCACCATCAATTTATTTCGACATTTGGCTGACTTTTGTGTCTTTGTTTCTCAGTCAGTGCGCTCGTAGGCATTTGAAATGCGAGTATCCACTAGAGTCGCGTCGGGGAATGAGGAAGCGCCGGTCGCTGAATCCCCGAGGAAGCGGCTCTCCGCCACCGGAAAGCAATGCAGGGAATCCAAAAGTGATAAGGCCGGGTCGAAAACGATCTGTGGACAAACGGCCATAGTCATCGGCCTCTGATCTCCTTCTTGAGTCATTTACTTTGGATATTTTATGCCGTCTGTTCGCATTACTCATCGCCGTAATGGTGTGTGTGTGAATCCGTTATTGTATGCTCGTCATCTGCATATTCGCATGTTGTCGTCGCTATGCTCTTGTCGCTTTCGTTCCGATTTATCCCATTATACCTCATGTATTCGGTCAAGGCTCTTATTTGGTTTACTGTCTCGCACATAGCCACCATGTAGCTACGTTGAAGGACGTGTGCTCCTGGTGTGATATTCGTCTGGTACGTCGTCGACGGCTGACTCGAACATGAGCGATTGACCTGACATCCGGTGTGAACCGCTTAGCTCTCTTTCCGCATAATTTTCAGCTACCAAGTAGCCGACAACTGGGCTCAGGAAAGATCACCTGGGGATGTGACGAATTCAAAAATCTTGGCCCCTGTCACCGGAACCCAAACTGCATGAGGCAGTATTTAGGCTGAAACGCTTTATCCCCGAAACATTAATAAGAGCAAGTATGTATGTTAACTCGCACACGAGCTCCGGCTCGGAAATCCACAGGATATTCACTATACCGGACACCGGTAGTCTCAAGAATTATTTATCTCGTTACTATGATGGGATGCATAGCATCAGAACGTCCATTTAGAAACACTGCGAGTCGAGGTCGCACTAGCATTTTCTGAGGACAACCATATGATCATTCACCCGGATCTACGGGCCTGGACCCTACGCGTGAATTGCTGTCTGGAATGATAAACTGAATGTAGCAGCTTTGGCCCGAATCAGCTACCAAGGCGCATCAGCTACTTCCCCTATTTATGACTTGGACTATAATGTGGCTGTGCTAAAATACGTGCTCGAGTTCGTAATACGAACCGTCCGACACTCGGAGACTAACGTCGATTTGTCGAAATGATGCTCTAACGATGGCGACTGTACCGAATATCCCGACCGCGACTAGGCTGCAACGAGTCATGGAAGATCGCTTGCCAAGAGCTCGTACTACTCGAAGCGAAATTACGGTTCAAACCGGGCCGTTGCCAAAACTTTGAAGTGTGGTTTAGAGTTTGGTGAGTAGAGGTATTCGACGTTACGGTTATTCGAGTGTTGATTTTTACCCACATGTACAAGTTACTTCATGTCGTCGCTGCATGTCCCTGTGAGCAATATTTTTTTTTCCTCCAATCGGAGAAAAAAAAAGCTCGTCACTATGATGGCTTCTCTCGGGTGCAACTCTGCACCGTGACTTACTCGGATCCTTGCCATTGCTAAGTCATGTATACATAAGTAATGGGTTCATCGTCGCTGCGTACGGAAGCCCCGCCTTTTCACTGTTGTACACCATAATGTTCAAGTTACTGAGGCTCGCAGCCCCCCTTACGCTCCTGTCTTCCGCTTATGCATCCAAGGTTGCTGGCGCGTGGTATGCTGGCTGGCATTCTACTAACGGATACCCGGTGTCCAATATCAGCTGGGACAAATACAACACGGTGTACTATTCTTTTGCGTAGGTGGAAGCTCCCATTCTGTGACAGACCTATGACGATGTTGATCGACAATCTTCAGAACAACCACTTCAGATGTGAATACTATATCACTAGAAGGGTCGAATGGCGCGTTGCTTCCTGTCTTTGTGTCAGAAGCACATGCACACGTAAGATTGACAACTCGTGTCCATGTTTGGTCGCTGAGCCAATGATTGGGACTTGTCAGGGTGTTAAAGCCCATATTGCCATTGGAGGTTGGGGTGGCAGCATTTACTTTTCTTCTAACGTCGCAACAGCGGAAAATCGCACTGCATTCGTCGACACGGTGCTAGATTTCGTCGGAAAATACGATCTAGATGGTGTCAACTTCGAGTATGTATGTCAGCTGCATCACATCGATATCATATCCCTGACCCACTTTAATTTAGCTGGGAGTATCCAGATAAGCAAGGCATTGGCTGTAATATCGTCAATTCTGATGACAGCGCAAACTTTCTTTCCTTTCTCCAAGAACTTCGCGAAGAAAGTTGCTCGAATCTCACCATTTCGGCAGCAGTATCTCTAACGCCATTTCGTGATTCCAGCGGCAATCCGTCGACTGATGTCTCTGCCTTTGCAGAGGTTCTTGACTACGTTGCTATCATGGACTATGATGTTTGGGGTTCGTGGTCCTCTGGTGTTGGCCCTAACGCCCCACTCGAGGATTCCTGTGCGACCTCGTCTGAGCAACAAGGCTCTGCTGATTCCGCAGTGAAGGCTTGGTCAAATGCAAAAATGCCCGTTGATCAGATCGTCCTGGGTGTTGCATCATACGGACACTCTTATAGCGTCAGCCCCTCTGATGCATTCGTGTCTGGCACGAAGACGCTAGCCGCTTACCCCGCTTTTAATTCAGCTAATCAGCCCGTAGGGGATGCATGGGATAACACTGGGAGCGTGGATTCCTGTGGTAATTACGCAGGATCTGGAGGTACCTTTGACTTCTGGGGACTGGTCGACGGTGGCTTCCTCAACTCGGAAGGTACGACTGCCCCTGGTATCTACTCTCGGGTTGACTCATGCAGCCAAACGGTGCGTACACCCCTGAAAAAGGAACTGCTTTTGTTTCTGATGGACTTGTTGTCAGCCCTACGTTTACAATGAAACGTCCGAGGTCATGATTTCCTATGACAACGCGGATTCATTCACGGCCAAAGGCACGTTCATCAAAAACACTGGGCTGCTCGGATATGCTATGTGGCAGGCCGGTGGAGACTATAACAATATCCTCGTCAATGCTATCAATAGCGCTGTGTAGATTAATCTGCCTTGTTCCACAAGTATACCCACGTCTTCTTGTTGTCTTCTGCCATGTCATAGTTACCCTGTGATGTCAGTTCCAAAATACCCCGAGCGATGTTCCGAGACGGGAAAGAATCCGCCACTAGGGTTGGTGGTTTATCCAACATAACGGACTACTAGGTTAAACCTCAAAAAGAAATAATTTTGGGTGCTTACATGATTTGGACAAAGTTGAGTTTGGTTAGCTGACTAGTATGGCTAGTGGTCGGATGAATGTTTACAAAAATCCCGAACTCTAGCAGACCAACAAAATTTTTGTTCAACCGCATCACAATACAGTTTAAAAGATTCAGTGTACCGACTTAGCTATACTTGCTTATTGCAGTATGGTGGAATGTATATAGGAAAGTTACGGCCATAGCATGATACGGCTTTCGTCCTTCAAGTTATTCCCCATCGGCGATACTCTGGATTCAGAGATTTGCAACTAATGTGTCACAATATAATCCATCTCATTCCTCTACCGGCATTCAGAAGCTTGTGGCGCACAGAAAACTCTACATGCAAATAGATACAACAACTCAATCAGTCCAAGCTGCCTAATAGCAAGCAGTCCATCTTTGACCATACACATCAAAACCATGTCTTAGATCCAGGCTTCACCAGTCTGATTCCCTGGACTGGAGGTGATGAACCCTCTTCCTCTTCCTCGGACATATCCTGCACAGGCGACTCCCGCTCCCACAAGCTTCTGCTCTCTTCTTCGTCATCTACACCTTTTGGATATCGCCGCAGATGTCCCGTTGAAGAGCTACGTCGTGTGCGTTCCGTGGGGCGCGCATCCTCCTGGCTTCGGTAGTTTTGCGGGGAGTTATTTAACAGCATGTCAGACGACGGGGGGAATGCGGTCATCGCGGGAGTTGTCGGGCTTTCGAATGGATCACTTTTGATTGGATTGTGGTACATTGTCGACACGGTGGGTGCTGGTGGCTCATCATTTGCACGCGGTGGTACAACTAGTGACTGCGAACTACCAAGCGTTAACGAAGTGTCAGTGCTTGGTATTGGGGGATACCGGAATGATGAATTCGACGGTATAGTGTGCACGGCGTTCCTGTGCTCATGCGTGGCATCTGCATCTCCACTACCTGGCGGGCGGTACGAATGTACGAGATCTTGCGATCCGAATTTGATGGCTGTTCTCCGCGGGCTGTATGGTGTTGATCCAGATGAAACCGTCGACGCACGATCTGTCTCGGACAGCCGCGGCACAGGGGCATCATATAGCTGATGACGTGTCAACCCATCATATGCGTTATTCGCAGGTGTGGAAGGTAGACCATCTGGACGCGCTCGAAGAGAGGAGCTTGCGTGCCTGCTTGATTGGCTCATCGTCCGTGCTGAACGGGCGCGGATGATGCTGCTCATAGTGCCGAACGTGCCACGCAACGCTTCGATGCCGGAGTTTTCCATACCGGCAATACCCTTCTCCTCGGCGTCTTCCGTGGATGCGCGAGAGGCTTGAAGGAGCATGGTGGACCGGCGATCAAGCTTCAACTGCGCAGGGTCAATCTTGGACATTTGGAGGATCGTGATGCCGACGCATATTGTGAGGAAGGCCAGGACAAGGGTGAGGATTTGCGAGACAGAGGAACTGAGCCCTTGGAAGAGGACCTGTAACGACGGGTGAGTAATCAGGTGGTATTGATAATTGTAGCGGCGCGCACGATGGTTGTGACCATTGAGCAAAACGAAACTGTTTGAAGTAGTTAGTGTCAATCAGTGACGCGATTGGGCGCGGGTCACGTACATAAAACGTAGTACGTGGGCGTTACTGTGATAGTTTAGATCAAATCAGTCGAGCAGTCGGTGTTAACGGGAAAACAAACTTTACCCATAGCTGCCAAGTGTAACACTTGAGTCCGAGCACACGTATAATTATTATTTCACTCACCAGTATTGAATAGCGCAAGTGCAATATTCAAGTAATAAATTTCCGTCACTGCCTTGCGTTAGTACAGCGAAATGAAGATATATTGATGACACACATAGTGTAATCACCACGAAAACCATTAAAAAGTATATAAACCAGTGCTTGAACTGTGGTACCATGAAATAATGCGACATTATGATAATTACAACAACTTGCCTGATTGACTCCCATAACGGACATGACTATGGCTGCACCGAGCCCGGTCGTGACACTCACACTGATGCCGCCGATAGTGCTGCACACAGATATATACCAGAGCATGTTGTTCTTGCCATATCTAAAAAGGAAAGGATAAATGAAGGGAAACGAGAGCATATTAAACGTGACTGACTTGGGTCCAAAGTAAAAGATAATAGAGAGGGCAATGGTAATCAGGGCAGATATGTAAGCGAGGAAACCTGGTGCCAAGAAGAGTTTCTGAAATGCCTCTATTTCACCAGGTGTTTGCTCTTGTGGGCCTTGTGCACCAGAAATAAATAAACTTTGGTATATGGTACTCGTTTGGTGTAATACTCACCGTTGAGAGCAATGATAGTGGAACCAATCTGGCAGACGTTGGTACACGAGAAGACAAGGAATCGGTGACACTTACAATACAGAGGGCACAACCCAGCCATCCGAAAAAGGTGAGTTTCTCGTTGAGAAAAATTGAAGATAGAATGGCACATATTACAACAGATAGTGCGCCCATAGGAGTCTGTGACAATTCATGGTGAAGATATGATAGGGAATGAGGTGTTTCACACGCACCACAACAAGTGCTTCAACAAATGCATATGCTTTGCAGGATCAGCATAAAATAGAGTTAGAGTTCAAGTTACATACCAACAAAATTACACAACTCTCCACATATCATCACTGGGGGTTTGCTTGTTATGCACAGCACAAGTAGAAGGACACGAAAACTCACTTGTCATGCCTGTCCACCATAGTGGCTTTGATAGCAAATATCAATATCAGACTGAGGGGTGGCGGGGATGACTCTTACAGATTTGAGGTACGCGACACCTTCGCCTGCTGCATGCCCGGCCTGCGAGCGCAATAGACCCTTCTTCTTGAAGACAAAACTAGAGCCAATCAACAAGCCACTCGCTACTGCGAGTATTATTCCGACGATCTGGGTGAATAAACTAAGGCTGAGCAGTAAAATCTAGAATAAACCGCTTACTTTAAGGCTTGAGGGTAATTGAAGGGTAGTGCTTGAGCCAGAAGCAGTGACGGAGGACGTCGCAGACGACGCCGAGGATGAAGTTATCGGTGTGGAGGACATGGTCGTGATGAAACCCGCAGCAGTGGTTGAGCCAGCAGGTCGTAGTTATTCTTGAGTTGCGATGCATCACTCTCTCAAAGCCAAGCCCCGTCGGCCTGGACCGAAACCGGGGTAACATACCATTTATGGATAATTAACCTCCGTACCGGAAAAATCCGGCAGTTACTCCGACGGGTGTTGTACAGAACCCAAAAAGGAAGGATTATGGGGAACGGAATAATATTAATATCGTTCTCGGGCAGACGCCTGTGCAAGGCTGTTGGGTAGTTTGAAAGTCCTGGGATCCAGCCCGTCCTGAGCTGGGAGTCCTGTAATTAGTCTCGTTACGCTTTTCGGTGAGAAATTTGTTTGCAGTTCCTTTCTGATCTTCATCTCTGTTCTCTTTTATCTTTCTAGCGACGCACTCTGAGTCTCAGGTCGACGCTAGGTTTACCAGCACGCATCCTCCAGCTGGGAATCACCAAATAGACTGTCTGGCCAGAAGCCACTAACAATTCGCTCATGGATGTCATTAACCGTCCTTCGAATGACTATGGGTCTGACACAGAGTTGATTCTTTCCGAACCATCATCTTCTCTGGAGCAGGATGCCACAATTCAATTCTCGCATCAACGTTTTGTACCCTCAGACTTTCTGAAACCAGAATCTGGGGACCATCCAGAGATCGCCCCCTTTCTTAGTGAAGAGCCTGTGAGTCTTTTTGCCCCCTCGTGATCCACCGCGTGCGTCAGGCGCACCGTATCTTCCAAGGCTTGTCTTTGATGTCTTGGTAAACAAAATTAAATATTCCTTTCTTTCTAGCTTACTTCACCCAGCCTTATCAAACGTTCTCTGGGTTTGAGCAAAGCATCGTTCTCGTCCCTTACCTCTTCTCGGCAAGGAAGTTCCAGCAACATCCTTTACACAAACCGTGGAGGAGCCGATTCACAAATTCTCTCAGACTTCTGTGGTCACCCGCTTTCCGACTTCTCCTTACGTGAGCAGGGAAGTTCTAGAGGAAAAATGAAGAAGTTAACCGACATCCTCAAGAAGCGCAGCCGGGGAAGGCTCTCCTCAGACACAGGCTCGTCATCCCAGATGGCCTCAATTTCTTCCTATGCTTCCGCTTCAACAGAAACTTTCATGAACCCCTTCGTTCCATCTCCCTTGCCAGTACTCAAGAAAGACAAGAAAGAGAAAGGGCGACAGCAAAAGGCACGACCACTTCCCAATGCACCAAGTCCTCCATTGTCCCCCGCAAAGGGTGATGAATTGATGACGATCGACCTTGAGTCCCTTGCACACATGGAGGGTATCGTCAATACTTCCCTTTCTGGGCAGAATATCGCACCATCCAATGTTTCTCCATCAAGTATAATTGATCCAAGCATTGCCAGTACTTCCGGAAGTAGCTTCCAGCAACCCCCATCACCCACACTCTCCACTTCCTTCGTGTTCAGCAATCCGTTTTCTTCCACTTCTCCTGCCAGCAAACGAAAAGCTTGCATCGACTTTCGAAAGCTGTCTCCGAAGAGTTTGCCTCCTTTAGTTGGACCAGAGGAGCTGGACGTGTTTGGAGTTGTCTATGAAACACCTTTGTGGACCGCTCCAGAAAGCTGGGCTGTTGAGAAGGACGGTGAGGAGGAGGCAGATGTAGGGGGCGACTCAAGCTCTGAAGAGAGCACGAGAGATGCCACATCGTCTTTCAATAGCTCCGGACTTAGTTCGAAACGCAAATCCCGTCGGAAAAGCAATCACCCGCGTAAATTGCCCTCTCGCAGCAACGACCGCGTCCGCGTTAGAATATATCGCGCGGACGGATCATATCACGTTGCCCCAATCTCGATACACTCCACCGTTGCGGAGCTCACCCCGTCACTTAACCAGAAGCTATTTGCGCACAAGGAGCGCGAGACACATAAACTGTACCTCAAGGAGAGGGGACGAGGTACGTCTTATCACTGTACGCTTGCTTCTGTTTCTCACTGTTGTCAGAGCGTGTATTGGCGCCTACCGAGAGGCCAGCTGCCATCGTCATTCGCCGATTGGAGCAGGCTGGATACGACCAAGCGGACAGTCTTACTTTTCTCGGTGCAGAAGACATGACTTTCCTTATGAAATTCGTTTATAAAAGTCAACTCCTTGGCCCAGCAGTAAGTTGTCCAGGGAAAATATTATGATCTGACTTGACCCCATGCTTTCAGGCTGAGGAGCTTACATTTGATGCATTCGACCTGGTCGACCTGACAGGCTGTAGTCTACCCACCATACCCATCGTCCTCCATCAAAACGCTAGCTCGATCGTGTACCTCAATCTCTCACGTAATCCAATGGTCGAGATACCCCTGGATTTTATACAGTCCTGCACGACCCTCCGCGATCTCAAATTGTGCAGCATGGCAATGAAGAAAGTGCCTCAGAGTGTTCGGCATTCCACCAGCCTACATCGACTCGACCTATCATGTAATCGCATCGTGGACTTGGACGATGCTGGTCTCGACCGCATACCTGAGCTCTCAAGCTTGAGACTTCAGAATAACAGGATAGAGCAACTGCCCTGGTATTTTCCCCGCCTCAAGTTTCTGAACTTCCTAAACATCTCAAACAACAAGTTCGTGAATGTGCCTAGCGTCATCTGTCAGCTGCCCTGTCTTGTTGAGCTCGATATGTCTTTCAACATGATCACTGAACTTCCTGAGGAAATTGGTCGCCTCACTACTCTCGAGCGCCTGATTTTGATTGGGAATCAGGTGATCAAGTTACCCGAAGAATGCAGGAATCTTGTCAACCTACAGTTACTTGACTGTCGAAGAAATAACATATCCGACATTTCCATCGCCTACACCCTACCCAAACTCCAAATTCTCTATGCTGATCATAATTCTGTTCACGCCCTTCATCTGTCCATTGGTCCCAGTCTGTCAGTTCTGGACGCCTCCCACAACGATATCACATTCCTCAAATTCGCTCCTAGCTCTCCACCGCAAATATCGCACACTCTCACACTACTCGATGTCTCCTACGCTAAACTTTCCTCTCTCGATACATTCGATTTCTCTCAGCTCCCTGCTCTTCAAACTCTGAAACTTGACCACAATGAACTCCGCACGCTCCCAGACACCCTCGGCGATCTCTCCCATCTCATACACCTTTCCTGTTGCGACAACAAACTCGTCTCTTTACCCTCTACTATCGGCCTCCTTCAGCGCCTAGAAACCCTCGATGCTCATAACAACAGCTTGACGGAGCTACCTGTATCCCTCTGGAATTGCGCATCGTTAATCCATATCAACGTTACCTCCAATCTGCTTGCTAGTTGGCATGATCCTCCTGGAGATAACTTGGTTGCACCGGCGCCATCTGGAATAACTCTCGAGATCCCCTCATCATCATCAGCCGGTCACACTCCAAGAAAGCCCTCAAATGCTACATACACCATGTCAATACACAACGCACCTGGTCGGGCACTCCCCCCCCTCGCTTACTCTCTCGAGCGACTCTCAATCGGAGAGAACCGTCTGACGGAAGAAGCGATCCCTCCGCTCACCATCCTCAAGGAGCTCCGTGTCCTCAATTTGTCCTTCAACGAAATTCAAGAACTACCGTCTGCCTTCCTCCGCAATCTTCAGCAGCTAGAGGAACTGTACCTTAGTGGCAACCAGTTAACGAGTATCCCCACTGAAGACCTGGTGAAAATGACCAGATTGTCGGTGTTATTTTTGAATGGGAACAAATTCCAGACGCTCCCCGCTGAACTGGGCAAAATTCCCAGTCTGACCATTATTGATGCCGGCAGTAACCTGTTGAGGTACAACATTCACAATTGGGAATTTGATTGGAACTGGTATGTTTTGATCGTTTGAACGTAGATGACTGGTTTGCTTACGGCGCCGGTAGGAATTTCAATTGTAACTTGAAGTACCTTAACCTGTCAGGGAATAAGAAATTGGATCTCAAGCAGAACAACGGTGGCAAACGCGTGGTGGATGAACATGGAAGGGTGCTTTCCGACTTCTCTCGACTATCTCAGCTTCGTGTTCTCGGGTTGATGGATGTCATGACCACTTTTCTTCCCAATATTCCTGAAGACTCTGATGAACGACGTGTTCGTACTTCTCAGACGGAAGTCAACGGAATGTCATATGGCATTGCCGACACCATTGGGAGGGATGGGTACCTAACCACGCTCGATCTCGTCCTGCCCGAGTTCGGAGGGAAGAAGGATGAGGCATTGTTCGCAATGTTTGGGCGTACTAAAGCTCTTCCCGGAAACAATACTCTTTCGAAATATCTGCACGACAATTTCGCTTCTGTCTTCACCGAACAGCTTCTTCAGTTGAAAAAAGACCAGAAGGGGGAGCGAAGGGATGGCGTATCAGACGCATTGAGGCGCACGTTCCTGAAGCTAAACAGACAGCTCCACGACAGGCTCTACTCGCAGCCATCTCGTAAGATGTCCCAAGTCAGCGCATCTACCACCGGTCCTTCTGGACCAGATTCTTCTTACCTGCGACAAGGGGCCTCTGGGATTGTTGTTTACGTGGTCGGCCGAACGTTGTATGTTGCTAACGTCGGGCATTCCCTTGCTGTCATCTCGAGCCAAGGGAATGCACATCTCATTTCCAAGAATCACGACCCTTATGACCGGGATGAGGCAAGGCGCATCCGGCTTGCAGAGGGTTGGATATCGCCGACGGGACTCATCCATAACGAGGTTAATACGTCTCGAGCTTTTGGATATTACCACGACTTTCCAGTTGTCAATGCGCGACCCGACATCCACGTTCGCCAGCTAACCGAGCTCGATGAGTTCGTGATCATCGGCAACCGTGGATTGTGGCAGTATATATCCTACCAGACCGCAGTCGACATTGCTCGATCGGAAGCTGACCCAATGATTGCGGCACAGAAGCTACGTGACTTCGCCATAAGCTATGGCGCGGACGGAAACACCATGATCATGGTGATATGCGTCTCCGACCTCTTCCGCTCTCGACAGCCCATAACAGACTCGCTCGTGGATCCAGATATTTACAGCTCTATCAATAAAAAGAGGGCAGGGAAGAAAGCAGATATCGTTGATCGCACCATTGCTCGCTTAGAAGGAGAGGTTTCACCGCCCACTGGGCATCTCTGCTTGGTATTCACCGACATTCGAAATTCAACACAATTATGGGAAGCAAATGCAGGCATGCCCACAGCAATGCGTATTCACAATAACCTTTTGCGACGACATCTTCGAACTTGTGGTGGTTACGTTGTCAAGACGGAAGGCGATGCATTCATGTGCTCCTTTCCGACTACCCTTGCCGCGATGTGGTGGTGCCTCATCGTTCAACTGAAACTTCTCCACGAACCCTGGCCGCTGGAGATATTAGAGTGCCCCGAAGGTAAAGAGGTGTATGATGAGCATGGACAGCTTCTTGCACGTGGACTCTCAGTCCGCATGGGGGTTCACTGCGGTACTCCGGTGTGCGAACCAGATCCTATCACTGGTCGGATGGACTACTTTGGGCCCATGGTCATTCGGGCCGCTCGTATCAGCGGGATCGCACTGGGTGGGCAAATTATGTGCAGCGCCGACGTCGTTCGTGAGATGAATGCCAAGATCTTCGAGAATGGTCAGGACACAGAGTATTCAGAGTTTCAGCCAACACAAGCTATCGAAGCGATCCGGCAAATGCAGATAGCTCTCGTCCCTGCCGGGGAAGTGAAATTGAAGGGGCTGGAGATTCCGGAGATGGTTTCCCTCGTCTACCCAGCAGCCCTCTTAGGCCGTCAGGATTTAGATGCATCTGGGTCGCATTTGAGCACATCCACATCCACAGCCCGAGTCCAGCTGAGCATTGCTCAAGTTAGAGACTTAGCTATGCTATGTCTGCGTATCGAAGCCCTGACTTCGGGCCGTATCTTTCGTCCTCGCCTCGAACAGAAGGAGTATGTGTCTGACCTTCCATCGGAGCCTCTCTCCGACGAAGACGTTTTGGAGCCTTCGGTGATGTATGGTGATCCGAACTTGCTTCTTCCCCCGATGAACGAGAAAACATCTGATCTTGAGATCATGATGCACCTCGATTCGCTTTCCTTACGGCTTGAGAACGCTGTTGCATGTTTAGCTCTCAAGAAACTATCCGATAAATCGTCCGCCATCGTGACAGCTCTAGAAGGCCACGAGGGTATTGACGAACAGACGCTTCATTTAATAACTTCATTGTTATCTCGATGTTGACCTTTTATTGTGATTTCTATCTCCTTTTCATTACTCAGCTGCATCACTGTACTGCATTTGCATTTAAACCACGTATATATTACCTGCACGCCCTTGTTATGAGTATTAATGGTCTGTACAATTTTTATACCAGTTCATCTCTGCACTACCGAGGGTAAATAACATTCATTCGGACATACGCTTCATCGTGAATAACCTGGTATTTTGCAAAGTACATGATTTCCGGACTACGCCTTAAATATGAGTGTTATTCCACAACGACCTCACTACGAAGTCAGCGGGATCAGGACTTTGGACAGTCGCAAGCTCCACGCTGGATATAAATTGGACTGACGAATTGCAATGAGCTATGCGACAACGATATCGGGCAATCAGGCGTACCAGTGTGATCGATACCAGGAATGAGGTAGTAACCATTTGAAGGAAGCCCAGTCATAGGATCGAGGAAGTACCCAACCGTCCCCGAAGGGTGATCAAGCCATGTCCAAGCACCTACGCCACCCTTGGCAGATAATGTGAACGTATAGTTTTCGCCTGCGATTACAGTGATTTGTGGGTCGACGAGGTTGGAGTAGGCGAGCGACACCGGAGTGAACTAATGGACAAATTACTTATCACACTTATTCATACCGGAAACAGAAAGGACATACGTAGGACTCGCTGGTCACAAGTTTGTTATCCACGGTAGCTGTCACGTTCATCAGGAGCCAGACGTCCTCGGCATTGTAACCATGGGGCAGGATAGCATGGAGGCCGGTTCCCTCGTAAATGAGTGAGTTGTTCAGAGTCGGGATAGAGAATGGCGTGGTCGTAGAGCTGATCGCATTTCCACTCCAGTCATACCATGTCAATTGCGCGGTACCGTTGACCGTCTCCCAGCGGTCAGACGTAGCTAATATGGTAAGCGACTCATTCCCTGGGAACCAGAAGGGATTGATGATGACAGGGGAGTAGACAGTCGCCAAACCGTACTGAAGAACTTTCCATCTTCCAGAGTATTCAATAGCTGACCAGCTGACACCCTGCCAGATGTCGTTGAGTTGCCAAACCAAGCTTCCGAGGTTGTTCTCGCCCAAACCCGCACCACGTCTGTACCATGCGATCTCGGCAACCATATTCATGGACTGGAAAAGCTGAGTGCTCCAACACCATTGAGCAAAGGTCTGGTTTGAGTCCGAAGTTCCAGGAGTGGGAAACCAGAGTTCGACAGCAGCGGTCATTTGATACTGGCCTTGAGGCGCATTGGGGTTCGGCCACGAGAGATTGCCAGCAGGAGGATGGTGGTCACGGGACATCACGACAGAGGAATTGAATGCGTAGTCTTCGGGATTTTCGAGGACCTCCTTCCAGCTGTAGAACGAGGGCATGGAGTGGAAACTGTAACAGCATTAGTGTGGCTCCTTTCATCAATGACAGGTGCCCACCCAAATTCATTGACAAACCTACAGTCCTCTCTTTAGTCCGACGGTGTAAAAAAATTGGTGCTTGGACTTACCGACCAACAGGGTACGTCGTCAGATCGAAGGCCTCCGAGGCATTATAGTTATATCGTTCTGTGATGAAGGTATTAGGAAGCCACCGGATCAAGACTAACTAAGAACACACCAGTATTCCCATAGATATATCCTGGGGTGCCATTTGCAAAACGAAGTACATATGGATCGAGACTTAGAACACCGCGAGTTGTCGAACAGTCGGTGTACGGAATAGAGTTCGTCTCGGAAAGCACGATATCATGTAGGTAATCTTGGAACATGTAAACGAACTGTGGGGCGAAAATCAGTCAGCCAGTTTTCTTTCCACAGTAGATTGCGGACCTCATCCAGGTAATGCGTGCCATTAGCAAGGGAGGCGTTGGCTGCCATCACGATACCCTCAATTTCGTTGCCACCGGCCCATTGTACATTACTTGGGTGCCTGTTAACCCTTCGGACATTCTGACGCACTTCAGGCTCGATGGACTCCAGCAAGAAGTCGTTAATGGGGAATAGTGAATCGGAGAAAATGAGCTCCGACCACACAAGTATCCCGAGCTCATCGCAAAGACTGTAGAAGCTATACAACCCTCCATCAGTTGCAGCATCGGATGGCTGATAAATACCGCCACCCCAAACACGAAGCTAGGGAGTAAATCATCTTCAACTAGTCTTTCCATGACTATAAAATTTGCAATACCATGTTTTGGCCACTCTTGACAGCACTCTCCAGGACCCAACGAACTGCCTCAGGTTTGATGCGCGAGTAGAAGGGATCGAAAGGGATTATGTTCGTGCCTTTGCTGTAGAATGCCTTTCCGTTGATAGCGAAATGCCATTGGTCACCAGGGGTAATACCTCGCGATGTAATCTCCTCTTCGGAATAAGGAGTTTGCAATAGTTGAATGGTGCGGAAGCCAGTAGTGATGGTCTGAGTGATCGATTCAGCGCTTGGCCAATCGCCCTGACCGGGAGATGGGTCCAAAGTGACAGTTAGGTTGTAGAGCTTGGGGTTACCAAGATCAATCGGATACCATCTTTCAGGAGTATTGTCTGGAATAGACCAGTTGACACACAGGTATATGTTCTCATCGGCGTTGGCAGGAATAGGTCCAGGATTCAACGGCTCCGATGTGAGCTTGAGTTCTGGGATAGACAGAGTGATAGTCGGCTTCTCAAACGATTTGATTGAGCGAATGGCAAATGTAACGTTGATAATCCAGTCTGCGGATTGATCAGGGGCAACAGATGGATTTTGGCCGTACTTGTAAATATCGAGAGAAGTTTCATCCAAAAGGATAGAACTGCTCGTCACAGGGCATGACGTAGCATTCGAAGCTGCATCTCGAAGTTCAGACTCAGAGAGCGTCACAAGGTAGGCCGGTTTGTAGACGCCACTGGGAACAAAAGCTGGACCCTATTGATATTTAGAAAGTTGCATACATTGAAAAAAGTAATGAAGCACACCCAATCCCAGCCGAAGTCGTCGTTGATCTTGCGGATCCACGCACGAACATTAGGATACTCAAACTGAATCGATCAAATATCAGAGGTGTTTGAGAGACAAACTGCGCGCATACATTATCCGAAGTGGACACAATTGGAGTATTGGGAAAGTATTCAGCATCTGGTCGCATTGTTACATTCAGTCCGTAATACCACGCGCTCTCGAGCGCTATCGTCAGGTTGTTCTCTCCAGGAGAAGAACTCAAGTAGTCTGAGATGTCATAGGTGTAACGCCGGAACTGGTTGTTGACCCAAGCCACGGGGTGGCCGGCCAACGTCTAGGTCATCGGTGTTAATGCACAAATAAATTTATACGTGAACATAACCACAGACAATGTTAGCAATGGTGTCGATTCCATAGAAAACAAGGAGTGTCTTTCCGGACGTGTTACTCTGGTAAGTTTGAGTGAATGGAGTCAAGTCCGCGGTGTAAGTCCAGTTGTCGTTGATGACCCATCTTTCTGTGAACTCTGTGACGAATGAACGATAGAATAATTGATTGATACGTTGCACAACACACCGTTGATACCAAGCAATGGGTCATCAATGATACCAGCCTCGAAAAGATCAAGGTGAGCCTGTGAGGGTAAGGAGCCGGGCACGACAATAGAGCCATTCTGGTTCTTGAGCGTCCACTGTAGCTCAGAGAGGTCAAAGACATGTGCAACAGCCAGGGTTGACGCAAGGAGCGTCCAAAGAACAGAGCCCATCATGCACGCGGTTGGGGCGCATCGAAATGTTATGGCTTTTACATAGTACTATGATTCTAGCACCACGTTAATAAAAAACCATGCCGACATCATACATGTATTACTTGGTGTGACATGCTCCAAATAAGGCGGTCACACAATTGAGTGTGACAGTTTACCCACGTGTACTTTGTCTTCAAGTTGTTCTATCACCGCGGCTGCTTCCATTTCCAACAGCTTCATTCGAATGTGTTTATTTGGTTGAAGCTCCCGAGGCAGATTGGTTTTGCAGTAGTTGCCTCCTGTACATTTTCCCGAGCGGGTACCTCTTGATTCAGCACATGGTCGTCTTCCTTCAGAACTATCTGATCTCATTACACGACTCACAAACAATGTGTTTCTCCTCTGCAACTGTCCTCGCCGTCCTTTAGCATCAGCAATCTCTGCCACGCCCGTCGACACTGGTGCAGAGGACCTTCGGCCCACAAATTGCAGGAAAGACATTACGTGCGGCCCTTGGTAGGCATGCGCGAGTATCCTAGATTTTGCATTATGATCGTGGTGGCAGGTGCTCGCTTACAAGACAGACATGCTACCTGACCACTTCGTTCAAGTGGACGCTGCCAGGCTGGCTCAGTCACTTCAACAGTGAGGTATCGGACGGAGTCCCGTGGCAAATGACATCTTGGACCTTGGTCGCTATGATCCTCCTACCGACAGTAACATGCATCCAACCCTATCCAACCAGAATTCTGCCAGCGAGCCTTGGCGACAATGAGTCGAGTTTCTGACCAAATTGGAGCCAAGGGAGGCAATGATTGATGCAGCTTAGAAGATGCATTCGCAGGATTCTTTACTAGCATCCCGTGTTCTGATATTCACGTTCCTCAGATGATGATAGGCCTTGTCGAGGGAGCATGATCGATGATGATTCTGGAATCTACTAGGTACTGTCAGGGGTGTAGTCGTGAGCCTTCAAATTTCAGGTTCGAAACTCCTTAATCCGCCCAGCGGAGATGGAGTCCAACACCGCGCTGTGATGAGTTGGCTCTGGAGACTTATCGATCGCCGATAGCGTGCAACTCCAAGGCGTGATTTGGAAGTCTGTAGACACATACTTTCGAGATGAGTGCTAAGGATACAACTTGAATTTTATCAACTTGACTACTGCTTTAATTCGTCCAACATTCTCTACAAGCTCAAGGACTGAGGAACAACCTCCACCCAGTAGCTAAGGCATCATAGTGAGCGAAACGATGTCAAGGACATCAATAGAAAAACACACCCATCGGGATCCAAGATGAAGGCAATGTGCCTCATCTTACCATCGGTGAGACGCTTCTTGAAGGGAACCCCGAGGCTTTCAAAACGTGCACATGCCTCCTCGATATTGTTCACGGTAATAGCGATGTGGCCAAAACCCCTACCAGGTTCGGAATTGCCATTAGCGTAGCCTTGGAAGTTTGGGTCGGACTCGGTGCCGTGGTTGTGAGTGAGCTCAAGGATGCCTGATACATATGTGCATGTGAGCTTATCAGAGATGACGCCTGATAGGAGGCAACTTACCCTCGCGGTTGAAACGAGCTTTAGCCTTCTGCTCAGCTGGGAGCGAGGCGATCCCGTCGTAATTAAAGGCAAGGAAGTAAAGGGTGAAGTCACCCATGTTTTGCTCTGTTGCATATATTCCGTGGTATACTCATCGACACGAGGATTCGAAGTCCATCTCACCAGAAACGAGGTCCATGCCGAGGGTCTCGACAAGTAGTACTTTAGTCAATCCGGCTGCACTACCATAACAGGAAAGCTTACATCCATGTAGAAAGGTAAGGACAACTTCGGGTCCTTGATACGAATCATGGTGTGGTTAAACTATGATATCTCGAGTTAGATTTCATCTTACTAATAAGAAGGTACATTGCCTCACCTTGAAGCTCTCTGTCGCAGCGGTGCGAGGCATGGTGGCTAGAGTCGTGGAGTGGAAAGTGCGTTGAAGAGTGGGAGCCCGTCTGACTTGGAAGGCGTTCAGAAGAAAGCGGTTCAGACTCATCACAATTAAATACGAGAAAGGGGATCGTCTGACTAAGTCACAAGGCCGGAAGTTGGCCTATTTTATATGTATTTCGTTCCGCAAGGCGAACGCGGTCCCTGACTCGGAACTGGGATTCCGTCACTAAACTTGTCGATTGTTAATTTAGTCGCATCATGGATTCCACTAAATCAAGGCATTTGCTTAGGGGTATATCAGCAAGGCACCAGCACTAACGTTACTGCGAGGTAAATCTTGGACTTGATGGCTTCATTTGACATACATAGTAGTAATAAACGAGTGGTCTCTGGATCCGTTTGAAGCTAAGGCACCTGCAGTAAGGGAAAAATCGAGTAATTGATATTGTCCATGATCAGGAGCAATAAATCTTTAATACAGTATAAAGGAGCGATGCAACATGTCCGATTTTGATAAATAAAGAATCCGTCCGACCTGCAGACTTTTTAGCCGGATCGCGGAGATGGGGGCCGGTTGGACACTAGCTCATGATCACCGCGAATATTAATGAAAGAATACTGAAAGCACGTCAGTACCGATACACTAATATCGACATAACAATACACACCTCTATAAGGTCTGGCCGAACGCCTCTGACAAGGTTTACATAGACAAGATTTGGCTCAGAGAAGAACGGCCTCAAGCCAGCAGCTTCCAGCTTTTCCCACCACCCGAGGAACTTCGGGAAGTCGTTCCAAGCACTGCCTGGGTACACGTGCACTTCAAGCTGGAGTTGGCCAAATGGGAGCGGTTCACCATGGAAAGAGTCGATGAACGTTGACAATGAATCAAATTCATTGCCCTCGATGTCAACTTTGAGGATATCAATGAAATCGTGTCCATTCCGGTCCATGAGAGTACGAAGAGTAAACGTTTTTGGATCGTCGGCTGCGCTGTGCTTGTCTTCAGGCCCGAGTGCGTACGAGAAAAAGTGAGAGCGTGATTTCAAATCCCTATCTTGTTCAATCTCGGGACCAAACTGCAGGACGGGTACGTCAATTCAAGTAGACTAATGCTGAGAGAACAAACTTACGGAACTGACGCTGAAATCATAGCCATAAATCTGACAACCAGGCGCTGCTTTCATAAGATCCGCTTCGAAAGACGACTCGCCATTAACCCCTAATCAGTAATCAGTAATCATTATGATCCAATGAACGAAAAATCATCGCACCGAAAGAATAGATATTGCATTCGCGTTTGGGAGCTATGCGTTCTAGTCCACAGACCCATTTACCTCCATCGCCCATAATCCCAATACGCTCGACGCGGTGAGGGCATCTGAATGACGGCAGAAAGAAGTCCCCTGCGAACACACCCATGTGAGCCCTAGCTCCACTGCGGCACTGCCACGTGATTCTATGAGCGGAATTACTCACAGAGCGTGTAAAACTCGCCATGCGAGGGGAACCTGTCAAGGAGCGAATATCAATTGGGTGTCGTCAGAGTCCCATGAGATATTTGCGAACTCACGGGTCAACCTTATCCGGTGTTGGTCCCCATTTTTTAATGAGCTGCTTTCGTCGCTGCACGATTTCTTCATAATGCGTCTCTTCCAGCGCAAGGACCTCTGCAAGCGCGTCGTCCCTAGATTTGTTGAAGGCCATGGAGCGGACTGAGCTAAAAGATGCCGAGTCACTCGCAAACATGACCAACGAAATGAAAATTAATATGAGAAGGGCGACCGTAAATCGGGGGTGGCGTGCATAGAGTGCCATGGTGTTGAAACCGAGAAACTTGAAGGAGTGTCGTGGAAGGGTACTATATAGATTCAAATTGTACAGCCACAGGCAGGTAATAACCCGGATTGCTGGCGTTGCTGCCAAGACTCAGTGTGACCCCATCGCCTATTGGTGTGGAGCTCACACTGTCACTAGGTCGTGTGAGCCTTGCGGCTGGCCAGCCTCCAGTCACAACTTGGAGTACGTTCATCCGGTGAGTCAGAAACATAGAACTACAGTAACACTAGACTACCTCTTAATGACAAAGTTCAACATGCCAGCATAAATGGTTACCCAGAATATGGACTCTGTGTACCAAGTGAGGTTTACTCATCAAGAGACTGGCGCCAGATTGCAATCACTCCAAGTCATCTTCGGAACATAAGTACTTAGATTAGATATACCATATCTTAGGTTGCCGCAGTTCGGTTCTGCAGATCGAACCGAACTATGGCTCGGTCGGACGTCCATTGTTCGGGTTCGGGATCGTGAACCTGTTCCAACCATAATCGATAATCAATCATAAGACAAACGAATGTATGTTACGAGCTAAAAGCCTCTCGGTTAGAGATTTGGTAACATACAGTTGTATATGAAGTACCAATACGCTGGCACCTGGTGAATTTGTCTCTCTCTCACATGATGGACCAGTGTGCGGCCAATGTTGACAATTCACTCCAAGATGCCTGCAATAGAATATAGTTATTCACCTACACAAAAAATTGCCTTACCCCTGATCACTTCTCCATCTTCGACGTTATGTTGCGTTGCCTCCTTCAATAGGACAATTGCATGTTCACTATAAATTTCTTAGGTTTGATGCTATTCGCCACCCAATGAGTTGTATCGCATTCTACTTTTTGCCTATTCGAGGGTCTTCCTTACGGTGTGAATGCGCCTTTCTGATGCTAGGCTCACAGACACGAAACGGCTTGCTCGCCTTCAAGTTCTCCCGAAGAACTTGAGTAACATCCAAACTGTCAAGGACACTTACGAGAAGGAGCGGAGGCGTCAAAGGACGAAATGGGCTTGCACAGAACAGGCGCTTAAGCTTGATGGATGATGCAACGCGGGAAGTGCAGAAGCATAATTCAAAATAGTAATTTCGAAGTTACAACCTGGACACAACCTGCATAGAACCGGTCCATCTGAACCGATAGTCTAAGTCCGGGTCCAGAACTGCATGCCTAGCTAGGTTCGAGTTCAAGTCAAACCGGACCTGAACCGGACTGCGGCAACTTTAAGACTGTCCGCTTCCAGTGGGAAAGTGGCCAACTGGAGCCAGACCAAAACCAACGCGAGTTGACCTTCATCCGGATATATTGCTAACCTCCTAAGAGAAAACCTTTTTCGTTGAACCTGTGCATGATTGGCGAGGGTAACGGAGGTGATAGTACTCACCTCATCTTATAAGGGTTCTCTCGCAAAGTGACAGGAATGATGGGTCCTGACCAGTCGGTTGTGACTCCTGACGTGGACACTAAAATTGTGTCCCTGATTACTCGGCTTACATGGGCTACAACACTTCAGAATGATTGACGCGTGTCGGTTGTAAAACTCCAACTCCGGATCTTGAAGGTACAGTGTTCGTCAAGGTCCTCGTAGGCTCGAGGAGTACCCTTTTACGTCCGAGTTGACCACCATAAGACTAGACTTGACGTTGAAAACGATGAAACATAGTTCGTGGAAAAGCAGCAACAGGATTCAACAAGTGACCAATAACACAGCGTGGGAATAATGCGGTAGTTACCGAGCGGACTGTCCAAACATACTACCTCCAAACACTGTCGAGGAGAGCATAGCGAGCTCAAAGGAATCGAAACCCCTCAGCCAAACGTCGTAGCAAGCCGACGTCCAGCACAAAACTACGCTTACGGTATGTTTGAACATCTCATCATTCCAATTTGCGCAGTTTTCATTGGCGGATCGGGTGGATTGACTATGTAGAAGGTGGATGGATGTATTGGTGGAATATACGGGCTATATAGGAAATCATCTCAAACGACGAACATTATACTGATCTCTACTACTGTGTCCAGGCCCATCATGTCGTCAAAACTTCCTTCCGTCCTGAGCGCAACTGACGAGGAAATTCAACTCCTCCTGGCAGCGCAATGTCACATCGGCACAAAAAACTGCGATAAGCAGATGGAGCCTTATGTTTGGAAGCGCCGCGTTGACGGTTAGTCCGCCCTCAAAATCATGTTCACGCCTCTCATGCACAAATTACATTTACGCTGTCTTGAATTCTTGTGCGCACAGGCATTCACATTCTCAACATTGGCAAGACTTGGGAGAAGCTTGTCTTTGCCGCACGAGTGATCGCCGCTGTCGAGAACCCCAACGACGTCTGTGTCATCTCTGCTCGCCCCTACGGACACCGTGCAGTGCTCAAATTTGCTGCCAACACTGGCGCACAAGCCATTGCCGGCCGTTTCACCCCTGGTTCCTTCACGAACTACATCACCCGCTCTTTCAAAGAGCCCCGTCTCATTATCGTCACCGATCCTCGCGTTGACCACCAGGCGATTCGCGAGGCATCGTATGTTAACATCCCCGTCATTGCTCTTTGCGACACGGATGCACCTCTCAAGTTCGTTGACGTTGCCATCCCCACGAACAACAAGACTCGTCATTCGATTGGTTTGATTTGGTGGTTGCTCGCACGGGAGGTGTTGAGGCTCCGTGGGACGATCCCTCGCACTCCTGATGGGTGGAATGTGATGGTTGACATGTTCTTCTACCGCGACCCTGAAGAAGTGGAGAGGCAACAACAGGAGGAAGCACAGGCTAAGCTTGCCGCTGCCGAGCCAGAGGCCCAGGGCGGCCTGTCAGAGTGGGATGCTCCATCCGCTCCTCAGCCAGGCTCGATCAACCCTGCTCTTGTCGCCCAAGACGGTGGTGAGTACAGGTGCCGTGCCGGGATGATACCTACATTTACAAATATGTTTCAGGTGCTCTCGACTGGGCAGCAGATGCTGCACCTACCACCGATTGGTCAGCGGAGCCTGCTTCAGGTGGATGGGGAGCAGAACCCACCACTACTAGCGGGTGGGATTAGGCGTCGTACGCGATATAATTCTCGATGTGCATGTTTTGCTTCCTCTCCATTTACATTGTCTGCGACTTTTGACATGCAAAATATGACATCATGGTCTCTCTCCCTTATGTGCTCGGGTGGTGTATATGTTCACCATATTCTCAGCGTGAATTTCACCTCAATGCTCATAGTGTTATGGTATCGATGAGCTTCCAGGCGTTCACACTCGCATGCCCGTTGTTGTATGTGCTTCGCAAAAGCAAAGCATTACATTCAAGGCTGAACAAGTTGTACTTGCAATGTGACATCAGCTATATTTTGATGTTATTTTCGTTTGAACTTCAGAGAATTGCCATTTGCAGTTATGTCCCCACTACAAACTGCCTGTCTCAGAATAGAAGACTTCCTATAGGGCGAGCTTAAATTTTTGAATGTTCTTATATCTCAGACAGTTGATTGAAGTTGGCCAGATGCATTCCATGATGTGTACAGAAAATTGGTACGATACAAATAGAAATCCATCAGACAGACGCTCGACTCGCTGGCTCCGTTTCGCTAAACTGCAAGCAGTCGCACGAAGGACAGAACCAAACGTCCTCGAAACCCCACGTAAACGTGAAGCTATGTTCTCTGTCGAACGAGAGAGCGCGGATGTCATCGAGTGGATTTGAAGAATGTGGCATGTGTAAACATGCGAGACTCGAGTTAGTTTCTATAAAATAGATCCTAGCTGAGTATGTTCTAAGGAATTCATTATTTGCGTGCAAGGTTTATATATCTTTTTGGCCTGGCCCGTGCGCGACACTCTCACGGCTCCTGAAAGTGACTTGACGTGTTACTTCGCATTAACTCATGTGTGCATTGTACAACTCCTTCACCTTATTATTCATTAACCAGCAGCAATTAGTCGTGATTTTTCTTACAATGCTCTGACGTGAGGGTAGCTGGCTGCCTGATTCTAGTCAACTTAGTATGGGGCATACAACTTGAAGTCGTTTTCGTGGTGCGATTGTATTATTTACTTCATCTACAGACTACAGACACGATGATTTATATGGTGGTGAAAATAGCCTCAATGACAGCTTAAGACTGTTCTTTCCCCCAACTGCATGCAGCGAGGACACCACCCGAACGTGCCTGTGACGCTGAATAACAACAAGCGCGGATGCTGAATGGGCCTGGAGGGCTGGGATCGGAATATTCTGTTTGCAGCACACTCACGCGCACCTCTATCCCGTTCCGCGACCAGTCCAGGATCCTGCAACGCTGTCCTTTAGGACGGACTAGTCCCCTCTGCTCCTCTTCGATTACTACGTGAGGCTTTGCTCCGAACAGCCTCCGATTCAATAAGTATTACCTACTGTCTATCTGTCTGTATGACAGCTTCAGTCCGATCTTCCCGACTGTTACCATTACTTTCGGCAGTCGTCCTCGTGGCACTATTCGGTGAAGTGCCGACGTCACTATGATGCGCACGACCGTCGTGTCGGGGACTTATCTCCGCTGTACACGATAAACAGTGATTTTTTTGCCACGTCCTGCATAAGCCTGCATAGTGCACACTGCAGCCTGCCATGTGAATTTAAATTAGTCTCCATAAGCAGAGTACGTTCCTTCATTCTTGTGTTTTGAATTCAGCATTTCTTCAGTGATCCCTCCTTCAAAAGCACATGGTCACATATCCCGTTGCCTTTGATGTACTGAACGCAAGCATGGCATCAGCTGCTCCTGGCTGGCACTAGGGGATCCTTGATGTTTTGTTTTGTTTTAGCCGATCTTGTCAAACACGTACAAATATCAGTCGCCGTCATTCCGAGTCGGTGGGTGAACCGAGTGCATACTAACAGATGCTGATGCTGTTCCTTAGGCAAATGCTATGAGATGGAATTTGGACCGATCCGCTGGTAATTCTGCGTAGAGTATTGTCATATGTTTTACGCTATGAAGTTGCTGTTTTCTGGAACCTCATAGATCGCCGCATATTGTGGTCGAACGGCCGTACGTTTCTCGACAATACCGGGAAACCAAATTGCAATAGCCGAGGACCGCTTCCGTGGTACAGAGTCACACGTACCGCAAGATCGCAATTGATGCCAGTCTTCATATTTGCAACCACATATATGGACCGTTTGGCTCCCAACGCAACAACCTCTGAACCTGGTTTCACTCATATGGCGGAAACGCTATAAGATGTCGCCACGATTACAATTCCACCTCAGTCTCTCAAGTCTCTCGCCATGCTATCCACCCTCATTTTACCACTTTTTGCCTTGTCTGCTGTAAGCGCCAGCCCGTTCACCGCTCACTCCAATGCCGCCCGTTCCGTTGCCGCCCATTCCAATGCCGCCCGTTCTACCAAACCCGTCGCAGCAGCTTGGTACGCCGGATGGCACGCTACTGATGGATTTCCGCTCTCTTCAATCGTCTGGGAGAAGTACAACACACTGTACTACTCATTTGCGTAAGCTACCTGTCTCACAATAGACTTTGATGAGGTGATTAACGCAATCATGTTTATTTCTCTTAGTGAGACCACTCAGTCTGTCACCAGTCTGACCCTGGCAGGCTCTGATGGTGAGCTGCTCCCTCAGTTCGTCTCCGAGGCCCATGCACATGTGAGAAAATAAGAATTTACGCTCCTACAATTAATGTCTAACCCACGCGTAGGGCGTTGAGGCCCATATTGCTATCGGAGGCTGGACTGGGAGTATTTGGTTCTCTTCCAACCTTGCCACCGCCAAAAACCGGACGGCATTTGTCAAGACTGTGACAGAATTTGTTTCACATTACAACCTCGATGGTGTCCAGTTCGAGTAGGTCAATTATTGTGACACAAACACCACGCGCTGAACCTTTTTTCCAATAGCTGGGAGTACCCAAACCATCAGGGAATTGGCTGCAATGTCGTTAGCGCTAACGACACGGCGAATTTCCTCTCATTCCTCCAAGAGCTTCGCAAAAATCCAGTAGCAAAAAAACTCACCATCTCCGCTGCCGTGTCTCTCGCACCCTTCGATGACGCTACCGGAAATCCTTCTACTGACGTCAGTGGGTTTGCGAAGGTACTCGATTACATCGCTGTGATGAACTACGACGTCTGGGGCTCTTGGCTCCCTAATGTGGGCCCAAACTCCCCGTTGAACGACTCCTGCGCTGCGTCTGCGAAACAACAGGGCTCTGCTGTTTTTGCAGTCAAGGCTTGGACGGACGCAGGGATGCCAGCCAGCCAGATCGTGCTCGGCGTTCCTACCTATGGTCACTCGTTCAGCGTCGCACCCTCTGACGCCTTCGCACCTGCCAGTGGTAAATCGGGGAAGCAACTGGCTGCATATCCCTCCTTTAACGCCTCGAACCAGCCCTTGGGTGATACATGGGATAACACCGGTTCTGTTGATGCCTGCGGTGTTTACGAGGGCTCAGGTGGCACTTTCAACTTCTGGGGCCTCATTGACAACGGTTTCCTCACCAAAGAAGGCAAGCCCGCTAATGGCATCTACTATAGATATGACACCTGCAGTCAGACGGTAAATATGTTTTTCCACCCTGAAGGAGGAGTGCTCATTTCATTGCTTTGACAGCCGTATGTGTACAATGAGTCATCACAAGTTATGATCTCCTTTGACAACGCTGAGTCGTTTGCTGCCAAGGGCAAGTATATCAAGAACGCTGGACTGCACGGTTTCGCGATGTGGGAAGCTGGTGGTGATTACGATAACATACTCCTCGACTCTATCATCAGTGCTGCTAAATGATAGATACGTCGTCGCTGTTTAAGGACCGGGTCAACCCTACCGACTCACGCTCGTTAGTATATCACTACTTACCTTGCATTCTTTATTGTTATTAGGCTCGTTGCCAGCAAAAAGGGATAAAGCATTCCCTTTATTCGCGGCACCGATGTTACATCATTGGCTGCAACGCCTTTATCCTCTCGTTTTTCCACTTACGACCGCCTTACAGTGTTTATATAATAGTTGACTTGTTTATATAAATTAGTTTTCGAGTGACACATTCTAGAAGCAAATATTCATCCTCCGAGCATAACTTAAATCAGGCAAGTCATACGTCTATAAGTCCTAGATAACAGCAGACATGGGCAAGTGGTCGAAAGGGCTGCGCATAATAGTATTGTGAAACAGAATACATGCTGACCAGCCATTGTTCGGAAAGTGATCTAGCTCATAGATGTATAAAGCTGGATGCTTACATATGACGCATACCTTCGCCGATTGGACACGTATACTTTTGACTGGTATATATAGAGACACGTACGCTACTAGACACCATCTGATCTGTATCCCTCGAATCCTATACGCTCATCCACTTTACTCGCTGTCCGATTGTCTCTTAGTGTTGGTCATCGACAGTGACGTCCTTACGGTAGAGTAGTCAGGTGCTGAGCGTACCAAATGCCCTTGCTGTGCGTGGAGGGCTTAATGGGCGGACACGTCTTTTGATACCTCCATGCACATCAATGGAACGCCGTGAGTCGGTCCAGGCTGGAGATAGTAAAGATCGATCCACGTTGTGATCCCAACCGCCTGACTTGGAGACATCTTGAGCTACGGAAGTGAACACAGCGCAATCAGGGTGTCGGGCTGGTCAAGTGACAGGCCCATCTGTGAGGACCTGTGTGTTTAGTGTTTATTATGAGTCATGATGCATGATGGTGATAGTTGGGTTTGGGATGATAACGAAATCATGCTGGGAAAATAAACTGTATCGTCGGGCCGTAAACGCGACGCGTTTTCTAGCTCCGCCGAAAAACGCGTTGACCATATACGAACGCGTCTCCACGTGACTCATATACTCTTGACTGTTTACTGCCATGTCCTCCACATATATGTGGTCGGTCTCTCCTCCTCCAAACCTTCCAGCGAGGCTTCGGAGGAAAAGTTCCTCAACCTCTATAAACACGTCATCGTTATTCGAGCCGGATGACAATGATCTAGACTCTCCGTCACCCGTGACATCTCCGTTACCCTCATCCTCACCGCTTTCGACGCCGATATACTCTTCTCCTCCAAATAATATCGCCACTCGTTATTCATACTCGCATTCACAATTTCAAAGTTCATGTGAAGAATCTCACTCAGAGTTTGATGATATCCTGGGTTCACCAACGCCCTTCTATCATCGAGGTCGCACTTCCAAGTATATGACCCACCAGCATGCGTCCGACAAGTACGGAAGTTATCTTGATAGTGAAGATGAGATGGCGGATTCTGAGCCTTGTCATAGCGATGACTTACTCGCTTGGCTTGGCCCGCGTTCTCCGGCACGTGATGTCCAGGAAGACCTTGGGTACGACCCCGAAAGCATGGATATTCATTCACGCCGGACATACTTTGCTACGTCTTCCGAACGTGGTCGCTGGCAGAACAGTCCAGTCATACCTCGAATGTACAACACCAAGTCGTTTACGTCCAGTCCAATACGCCCCCACAGGGGGCATTCAACCCCTGTGAAAAGCATTACTCGGGACGCGAAGTCCCCTTTGTTGGAATTCCGTAACTTTGTCCGCAGGCAATCGACGAGCGGAGTAAAAGACGATCCTTCTAGCTCTCCGTTCCTTACAGCCAGCGACAGCAATGATATCGAGGACTATCGTAGTCTTTCGCCCCTTCCTCCGTCATCTCCACCTACTTCTCCGATGTCACTAGCACTGTCGCACCCAGACGATTGTGCCTTAATCGATGATAATATAGTCCTCAACGATGATTGCAATTCAGATCACGTGAGTTCGTTATTTCGGTATCTCAACCGTTTCCTTGCGATTGAACATGTATGCGCATGTTGTGTAGTCTGATGCCAAGCAACAAAACATCCATTCTTTGAACGTCACGCCACGTGACATTTCTACTTCCGAGTCCGAGGCACCATTACTACTAGCCTCAGAACATGCGTTAAACGCAGTCTCAACCACGTGCCCCTCTTCCTGTACGAACGAGGCAACTCACGAGCCTCTCAAACTTTCGCTTCCGATGCCTGCCCCCATTAACACTATTACCACGACCTCCACCATTGAGATCGAGCCGGTCGAAAATTCCTCTACCACGCCAGCACCCCTTGATCCAGAGCAAGTTGAGCTTATAGGCATGCTTGTAGAGGCTCTCGCCACATCGCGTGCCTCGTCTATGGACCCACTTGCTCTTCACACTGCCATTACCCAAACGCACCCCCATCTCAAGACGAAGCACAGTAAAAAAGAATGGCTTGACCTCATTCCAGTCATGCTTGAAGCGGGCCGCGAGCGATGCGGGATGTTCGAAAAAGTTCAGAGTAGTGGGACGGACGGGGAAAAGCAGGCAAGGTGGTTTTATGTCTCTGAAAGGGACGAAGACCGTGAGCGTGCGGAGCTACTGGAGGAGCTTATGCCAAAGCAGAAAAGGAACGAGACGAAGAAATTCAAGAAGTATTATTATGCACCACTGCAGAAGGTTTCAAGGTGGGACTCGGAGGATGCGATTTGACATGCTCTGCTTTGGGGGTGCCGGTGATGTTTTAAATCTTTGCGCGACACTTTCGATCTTTAGCGTTTGATCTGGGCCCTCGTGCTATTTACCTTTCGTTGATGCCCTCGATCGCGGTTTTGTCGCATTAGCCATATGACTGTAGCCCCACCACTTATTTACGATAACGAAGAAACACTAATTTGTTTCTTGAGATTAGTTGTTCGGCCTAGACTCGAAGTCTAAGATAAAAAGAGGGCGGTGCGAGCTCCCAGTTTGGCTAGAATTCAATTGAAAATTCAGACACCGCTTTTAGTCGCGTAATGAACGGGGCACGTGTTATGCTTTTGTCGCGTCGTCTGAGTTAAACTGGGGTCATTAATACTACACCCGCTTGAAAGCCACCGTCAGATAGTTTGCGCTTGACCTTGGTCAAAAAAACCCGGTTCCGTGGAATTATCTTTTCCTATCTTTCTCCTTCCAGCGTCGACGACGGCCAAAGCATTATCAAAGCGCGTCCGCTTATGCAAGTTTCCTTGGTTTTCCACTTCTAATTTGAGGACTTTGTTGGTTTTCATCGCTTGTAGCCCTTTGTTGCTGTGGGTGCGTAGACGACTGAAGCAATTCGTCAACGCTACCACTCACACAGGAAATTCAGCCTATATAAACTCGCTTTTCGAACCTACCTTCTCAAACACCCCTCACTCAGCACGTAATTTGAAGAACAAACAGTCTCACTAGACACCATGAATCAACCACCCGTAGAGATCCCTAACGAAACGATGCCCTTCGATGATTCTATGATCGAGGAGACGCAGCAAGCAACGCAGTCGACGCAACACGCGTCTCAACCGAATTCTGCGAACACCAATAGCCATCTGTGGGGCTACCTTCAGCCATGCAGCAACCTGCTTCGCCGCCTAGATCTTTGGAAAGTTCAGCCCGCAGCTTCAGTGGGAAGGGCCCTGGAAAACGATATCATTCTCCCTGGGGGAAAAGTCAGTGAGTGTCTAGTGTGTACTTGGTGGCGCTCTAGCGCTTTCGATACTGTATATTGACGCGTCGTGGTGTAGGTAATAAGCACTGCAAAATCACCTGGGACGGAAGGGAGGACAAAAATTCCGCAGTGACTGTTCTCGACACCTCCAGCAATGGCACTTGGGTACGCGTCGGTAACGTAGCATAATGACCACCGTTTGATGATAAAATTTGCAGATCAACGGTGTTAAGATTGGAAGGGACAAAACAGCAGTACTGAAGGAAGGCAATGAGATTGCTTTCGGCTCTCCTCATCCCTCACCTGGGGATCTTGAAGACTATCGTTAGTCATTTGCATTCGTGTTGATGTTCGCTCATCAATGCATTTTTAAGGATTCATTTATCGGCACACCGCTGCCGGTTCGCCACGCGGTGGCCTTCATGCTCAGTATGACATCAGCCATGAGATCGGCAAGGGATCATTTGCAACTGTCATGAAGGCCGTGTCGCGTGCGACGGGCCAGTGGTATGCTATCAAGGTTATACAAGACCATAAGGTCAAGCGTGCTACTGCCAACAACAATGAAATGGCGTTTGCGCGAGAGATTAGTATTCTGGAACGGCTCCATCATCGAAATATCTGTCAGATGAAGGAAGCCTTTTTCGAAGATAATAGTATCAGTGCGTATGTCAGTGTACCCTACTAATCTAAGCTGATCAATTGCATAGATCTCGTCCTCGAATTTGTCGATGGCGGAGATTTACTTGATTACATATTAAGAGAGGGCGGTCTCAGTATGTTATTCGGTTTGTCGATGCTTGATAATTCTCAAGTTTATTTTCAGAGGAGCCACTGGCTGTCCACATAATCGCGCAAGTTTGTGATGCCCTTGCAGTAAGTCAGCTCGCCGTATGAGACCGTAAATCCTCTGACTTGTCGCCTGTTCAAAGTACATTCATAGCAAAGGGATTGCGCACCGTGACCTGAAGCCCGAGGTAATGAATTTCTCTTGAAGGAGTCGATTCCATTATGAATGTTGGCCATTTAGAACGTGCTGCTAACTACGGAAAATCCCCCCACTGTCAAAGTCGCCGACTTTGGTCTCGCCAAGGTTGTCGATAGCGTTACTTTCCTCAGAGTCAGCAATCCCACTTTTGATTTTCTAACATATCACTGATGGGTCTATGTTTCACAGACTATGTGCGGTACACCTGCTTATCTCGCCCCCGAAGTTGTGACCCAGCAAAACCAGGAAGGCTACGATCACCTTGTTGACAGTTGGAGTGTTGGGGTGATCGTATTCTGCATGTAAGCATGAGACCTGCGTACGTCATGCCCTTGTTTGCTGAACTGGAGATGTTTGCACAGGTTTACATTGTCAAGCCCCTTCATCGAAGATGAGAACCAGCGCGATATCAAGGTCAGGATCGCAGAACGCACAATTCAATGGAGTATTTTAGATAAAGTAGAGGTTTCTCCGCTTGGTACGCTATTCCCGCCAGTTTTTGCAACATACATACTGATTTGCGGGTGTACGGTCGAATAGCGAGAAACTTCATTGAGAGGTTGCTTGAGCATGACCCTAGGGATCGTATGTCTCTCAGCACAGCCTGCACCCACCCATGGCTTGCCGACGTTCCAACACTAGCCCATCTTCAACCTCGCCCTATCACTGACTCTTCCGTCACATCTATCCAAGACGGCGCTTCCTGCGTCTCCTCGCACGACTCTGAAGACACAGAGATGACCGATGGCTCAAGCCAACCTACTGTAACTGAGGGTCTCGACAAACTTCACCTGCGCCAACAATCCACCCGTGCGCCCCTCCAGCAGCGCGCGCAAGTACTCGCCCAAGCTGCTGAGAACGATCAAGGACTCATGGAGCCGAGCTGGCAGATGGTTCAACATGCACAAGAAATTGCGAATGGCGTGCGAAACGGGAAGCGCAAGTTGGACCCACAAAGCCCTCTGCCGGATATGGACGTCGAGAATGGGATCCCCAAAAAGTCAAGGCGGGTACCGGAGTCGAATGGCCCCACTACACGCACCAGAGCTGCAAAAGGGCGTGGGCGGGGAGGTGCTTCATCACCAGTGGCGGCAATGTTGCAGGGAGCAGCGGCAGGGATGATCGTGGAGGAGGAGCATCTAGAGGACGACGAGGATGTGGAAGAAGCTGCTAGTACTGCAGCCCACGCTCCACCGAGAAAATCCACTCGTGTAACTCCCAAAAAGGGGGCACGCCGGTGGTGAGAAGGTGAATGTGTATAATATCTTATGCTTGGTTATTGGTTTCCTCTCGTCCCATTTGTATTGCCAGTGCTTATCCTTTATCCCCACAGTCTCTCGCTATGTAACATCGATATCTCACTTTCGTTAATTTACTGCTATATTCTATCGATATCCATTCATTTGCTATGGGAATGCTATTGAAAGTTGTCTGTTGATCGTCGAGTCTTCAGGTGTTCTAGTCTCAACACACAGCAAGTGTAATACCGCTATGAAGTGTTCGATATTGGTGAAGCACGCCGTAATAGATGATCACCGAGGGCCATCATGCATCAGGCCTCAGGGGCCATGAAACCAAAAATAAACGACATGGCCGCAGTTTATTGTCCCCCATGACAAGAATTTGGGACGTGCAAAACTGACAAATAGTGCGCGGGCCACTTCAATACAATGATCTGAAGCGAGTGCTAAAGCAAATCACACATGCCCGTAAAAAGTGTGCTGTGGATGATAGAGGATGACTTGGATGTCGTGAGCAATTTCATTAATATTGTTGAGGATGACGAGGGCGAAGCAAAGATAAGTTCCAAACACGACGTCAATGGCAGTTTTAGAAGCGTTGCGAGAATAGTCAGCGAGTCTGCCAAAGACCTCACTGCAGTATACATGAAAAAGTAGCGGACATAGTAGGTGTCGCATGAAGGGTGCCTGCTTCCACGGGCCAAGTCAAAATACTGCGCATCGTCAGGTCAGAGTTTTTGTGTCTCCATCCAAAAGTGGCCCAAAGTATCGCCCAGTGCTGTTCTATGTATAGCGATCATGATAAGTATTTGAAAATTTGTCAATAGGACCTACTAGTAAGTTGAGTTGTCGCTAACAACTCGATTGCGACGGCCTCGAGGAGAAGCGCCTGCGATATTTTGGACCCAGAAGACGCTGATAGCAATTGAACAAGCCATTTCCACACACCCCCGATACCGCCTCGAGTCTCTTGATCACTTTTTGATCAGAGATTGCTTGAAGGACTCTAGTCGATTGAGGTAATAAGGAAAAAGAGCGGCAAACATCTGAATGACATACCTCAAAGATAAATACTTCAGTTTTCCCGCTGATGCCAGTCCATCACGTCCACGACAGGCATACTTCTTAAGAATCCCGAACCCCCGAGTCCAACTTAGTCCTTCGGAAATCGCTAATACCGCTCGACACGCAATGCATTCTTGATCATCAAATTTGTCCAGAAATCCTGCTGATGAGTTTGATTAGCACTGCCATTGGCCAGGGTTAGCCGAGTTGGCCCAAGATCATTCCGATATGCTGGGCGGATCTCGCAGTTACGGCGCACCGGCCACCCATCTTAGGTCTGTCCTTTACCAGTAGAATCATGAGGCATTTTGATGCATCTTACTGGCATGGTATCATCAAGGCTCGGAGGAATGATTGTATTACCGCAGGCCTGATGGCTGCGTGAGCTGATACGCCCAGGGCTGTCCGTAGCGGTAGAACCGTAGATAGAAAGAAGTTATGGGCTTTGAACTGCATTCGGGATGCACCATGTGGTCTTCTGATGAACTTACTAGTACTGCAATTGTGAGGAATGTGATCTTCATCCATCCTGAACCTGAAAGATAAAACACTCAAGTTTTCTCAACTGTAAAACTTAGAACAGCTCGAGCACTTGCCTAGGGTTCGAGCCATCTTAATCTTTACAGCTCATGGCAGTGTGAGCTGGAACACCTCAATAGTACTATGATTATAATTGTGTGATAATTATGTAATAACTCAGCAAGTGCCGTTCAGGCTGATCGGAATCCGGATCGTCCAGTGCTCTTCAAATTACCCTTGCTATGATGATCAATTCAAGTCGAAGTTATTCTCCCCGTCATGTTCTTTTCCTCACGCTCCAGGTCTTACAGGCCATTGAGTCTGACACCACAAGAAGTCATTGACTCTGAGAGTGATGACGACCACAAAGCAAAGCTGCATGAAACTTCACGAACTGTGCAGTCTGTGCTCCATTGGCCTCTTGTCATCGTAATCTTCTGCACGTTCCTTAACCTGTTACTGGTCTATACCCCTGCCTTTCTCCAAGACTCTTCAGTATTTTCAGACAAACTTATTACTCGAAAGAATGTTCACCTTCTTCGTCGTCCTTCTCAATATATGCGGTTCGACGAGATCGCACGGACGTCGCCTCCTATTCCGAGAGAGTTCACAAGTTTCCCCATGTCTGTCAGCTTGGTGGATCATTCTGCGCCAAGTCATGTTTTCAATGACTATCTTGCGATGCGCACGACACGTGCCGGCACAATCTCTCCTGATGACCGCAAAGTCCACGTTACACAATCTGTCAGTTTATCTTCCTTTTTTCTGTGTTCTATAGACTGATGGAATAAAAGGTTTCAACAATATTTCAATTCAGGGCGATTGACTGGGGCATGGAAAATTGCGAATTGCACGTCGCCGTTCCGCCTATGGACCGACCAACTACGCTTGCTTTATATCGCCTCAATGCCACTGTACCAGTTGATATTTCAACGTTATCATTTAACGTACGACCGCCACGGGTCGCGAAACTTGATAACATTGTGCTAGGGCAAGACAGCTTGAACTGGCACAGAAAACTTTCTTGTGTGATGGACGACGTCCTTGTTTTCGAGTTGGGATGTTCGGAGGATGAACCAAGCGGTGGCTGCGATATAGAATGGTGGCAGGCTCACAAGGACACTGCACCAGGTCAGTGTTTTACCACTCTATGAAATTCGCTGATAGCATAATTGAACATTTAGCCGTCTACATGATCCAGCGTTCCACTGCGTAACTTGATTTTCCTCGAATTTTTGTCATCGAGACGAAACATTTGGTTACAATCCTGTATCATCATACTTGCCATCAGCCATCTTACTCGTGTACTTGCGAATGCGGATAAGTCCCACTCGGGTGTGTGCAATATCAACACATCCCGACAGTGGCACTTCCGCATTTTCAGTTTCGACTATCTCACTCAATTCTGCCTTCATCGTGGTTGTTAACGTTCAACCTCGTAATGAATATGAAATATCCATTCCATGCATTTTGTGTCCAAGTGGCTATTTTGTGAAAGTGCCGACTTCTATGGGGTGCTGATTGCATCGGAAGGGATAGCTAATTTGCCTCTGTCTTTGTACGCCTGAATAAATAATCCACCAACGATCGCGTACGAATAAATTCAAGATTTAAATGATTCTAGTATGTGAGCATCAAATGGTGTGCTCATTTTCTAATTTGCACATGAGCGCTATGCACCCAAGCTATTCCGTACCACCTTGATCGGCGAGCATCGTTACGTCAAAACTTCTGATGGCCCCAAGCAGAACAGCCTGAACGGTACAGAACGCTTTGCGAAGATTAGTATTTTCCGCGGTGGAAGCAGAGAGAAATGGTGTTACTTATAGCTATCGTATCTCGCCGGGGAATGTATCCGCATGGTTTGAACCCGAAAAGCTGGAGCACCGTAACCATTACATGAAACTTGCTGTGGGCTTCTAGTACCGTTCAATGCTTGATGCGACGTACTAGTACAGTCGTAGTAAGTCAACTCCAGTCACTTGCTGTGCGTGCAATCGGAGCGCCGAATTCCATCAAAGCATTACGAGGTGATACCAACCACAGCTAGAAATTATTTTTTTTGATCAAGACTAACACACTCCGATTTGATGATCAAGTCAATTGAATAATGCTCGAGCGTGATGCATGATGATACTCACGAACTGGTATTTAAAGGACGCAACTCCCAATCTCATCTTAAGACGACACATCTTAAACACCATACCTCAGCGAAGAATATCATCAACATGACCGTGCTTAACATCAGCAAACTCAGTTTCTATGTTCTACTCTTGTCAGTTGCCTTCTCGCAGATCTTAGCGGTCAGCGCTGCGGAGAACAACCTGGAGTCTGATAGTGTGGATAATGTTCGTGATGGTGAGGAGGTCCTGGCGATCATGCAGTGGAGCACGACTGACAAGTTTTTACCAGTGGGTTATTTTTGAAACCTGAATACAGCTGGAAGGTTGAAAGTTAACGCAAAGAAGGATGTATTAGTACATAGACACATTGCGAGTGACATTGGGGTAGAAGATGTGTTCGAGCGTACGGGATCGTTTGTTCATACCGAATGCATCACATGCCTCCCGTTACTCTATTCATTACCCATTTGATCAGTCCAATCGGCAGTACTGTTTTGATGTTTCCATGATCTTGCAGGGCTTAGTCTCTTCAGACTCCAACTTCGGAGCGAGGCCTGCATGCGCGACAGCATCATGAGTGCGGGCCATGCCTTCGGTCGAAAATGCTGAGAAAGAAGTCGGGGGAATTAAACTTGCTGTCATTATCGCTGCTGCCTCTAGAGTGCACTGAGAGAATTTCGCAAACCGAGAATTAGGTAGTACGAGCAATAAGGCGCGTCACGCACGTTCCTCGTCTCAACGACGAAGAAGTGCGAAGTTCATCTCGCTCACCACTATGATTATGTCTGCCGCAGTATTGATGGGCATCGTTAAAGCACATGCCACAAGACCCCAACGGAGGGCCATGACATTGTCCAGACTGGTGAATAGAAGTTCAGCACATACTATTTTCGAGTTGATCTCAGACCGCATACTACTTACGGGTGCTTGCAGAAAAGTATGAGTGCGGACGACTCGCGGGTTATAACGTTGACACTTGAAATTGTATCAAGTGCTGTGCTGTCGTCGATGGAGGTATACTAGGCCATTATGAAGTCCCGACGAGTGGTTTAGTTGCACATAAGAGGAAAGAAAGGGTGAGCCCGCTTCTTGCTTGCCGTGTCAATAATGTCAGTGATACATTACATAGTAAAAATCCCCTTGAATTCATTGTACATACAACCTTTAATTCACGCAACAAGTACTCGTACATTGTACAGCTGTTCCAGTCCTAATCATGAGCAGATCTTGGAAACGTCATCAAATAACTATATCTGCCTTATTCAAAATACCTTCTTCTATTGCTTTGATTTCTACATTTTCGATCATCAGCAACGCTCTGTATACCACAAGGAAGGCACTCACGCATGGCCAAATGGAGGCTGTGGAAGCGCGATAGAGCCAAATCACCTGTTCATCGAAATGAAACTGACGCGCCCATAGCAAGAACGACGTAAAATACCATTTGCGAACCACAGACCATCATGCCCGCAATACCTCCACGCTCCCGCAGTTTGTCCTTCTTCGTCTAGACCCCAGACCCTGGTGATTTTTGATGCGATTGCATCTCCACAGACCTCGCGCATGGAGTCACGGGGATCGCCGTAACTGTAAGCAATTATGAGTCCTGCTCGTCAAAGTGAAATATCACCATACCCCGTAGCAAATACTATTATATCTGCCTGTAGCTCGGTGCCATCAGCAAATCGAAGGCCGTTTTCCGTGAAGGACTCAATTGCAGAACCGTTCTTGATTTTGATATTCCCGTCGATAATAGATTTACTTGCTCCGGTGTCTGGAAACTGTTGAGAGACATCTTTGTTGTGCATAGGTACACCCACCAATGTAGTAGCCACCACCACGCTCCAGGTAAAGGGACGCATTACCTGCTCCATGTAGGCCAAGATTGGTCTTAAAGCCAACCTTAGCCAATCCATCTAGAATGGCCCTGCGATTGTGATTAATGCATCTGGAAGTGAGCTTCGAATCCGAATCGTCCGACATACTTGTCTGTGGTTTCAGCGACCATAGGAACCATACGTTGTTGCAGTCGCCTAACAACTGCCCAAGGCAGCGAGGTATTGTAAGTATCAGCCAGCTCAGTGGGGAAGTCGTCATTATAGATATCTAGGCAAGGAAAGTCAAGCCAAGCTACCGACAACGACGGGAACAATTACCGCCTAGCATTGCTGCCACTGATTTCGTCGAGATCACGAACGTCGACGATCGTTGATACCTAGGATTCCGTAAGATATGAAGATGACATAACTTGAATGGAAGAACACACATTATGATGTCGACACCGTGACTACAGAAATCTTGAGCAATATCATGTGCTGATGAAATATTTAGACCTCGTTCGATACGAAAGATATGACAGACCGACCAGAATTGCAACAGCCGACTACGATTGCTTTTTTACCGATATGATCAGCCGCCGATTTGAACTCTGACGAGTGCACAGCAGACCCTTTGAAGCTTGCCTGCGTCCATGAGTCGCGTTTCGATCAGTTCGACCGTTACATACCTTCCCAGGGATGTCGGGAACATTCGGGCGACCGCCAGATCCAGTGGCAAAAACGAGGTGCTTAACGGTCAGAATCCTAGTACCTTTACCGCCGCGATCGACTTCGACGGACCATGTTTTCGTACTATCGTTCCAAGATGTCTTGGTGATCGTCGAGGCCGTCCAAACGTCGAGCTCAAGGAAACTCGCATATGCTTCCAACCAGTCTGCCAGCTGCAATAGCTGGAATCAGTGAATTTTCATCATGTGGGTAATATTGTACTTTTGCGGCTGGGGTGTAGACTGGCCATGTTGGTGGAAGTCTGCAAACCGGATTACAAAAGAGTGAAAGGAGTTCTGACAAAACACTCACTTCAGGTAAGGCGTTTGGTTGTACCCTGCAAGTTTGTCAGTCGATCCCTTTCCGTAGAAGAAAAGGCACGAACAGATAGTATCATGCAGACAAAGAGCCTTGTAACGATCTCTCCACTATGAAACCGCCCTCGAGCCCTTAGCTATATTTGAATACCAAAATTGTCACGGGACGAACGCTATCCCCAACCCTCGGCTTCTTATCAATGACAAGCGTGGGTACACCAATGTACTTTAAGCCTGCTGCGGTCTCCAGACCACTGTGCCCCGCACCGATAACAATCACCGTTGGGTTATTGTTCGAGAACTCAGTCTCTTGGCGCCGCTTCTCTTCCCAACTGCCATGATCAGTCTCCCAGTTTCTGAAGGGACCGAGCTTCCGTAGAGTCAGTAAGTATTAAGTGCTCTCGAAGGAATGTGATTGCGCACCTTTTGAGGGAAATCGGTCAACGAATCAAGACAGGTCAACAGAGTGTAGGCCTTCCACTTTGAATCTGGAAGGGGAACGAGATGAACGACTGCAGTACCCTTGCCATGCTTGGTGGTAAAACAAAAACAAAACCGCAACCAGACTAAATCATGATAAACTTTTTGCAGACCAGGTTCATTCAAGGGCTCCTGCAGGAGATGCAGTTCATTAAGTCCCGTAGCAATGAGACGAGCATCCAAGAGTTTCTTGATGTCCTTCCTTCCTTCGAATGTCCTGAAATCCCACGTCAGTGCGATCACGTCCTTCCAGAAGCCGTCCTCGAGAAACAGGTCGACAACAGCTGCGGTATCACTTTGAGTTATTGCAACTGAGAAAGCGTTGAGCCACTCGGTGGCTACCTCGGATGAGGAGACATTGGAAGGATCAGTGACCCCAAGCCGATGCAGCGTAGGTAAGCGTTGTGGAAACGAGTCAGTCGCCATACTGAAAGAGAAAACTGATATGTACGGATCGATGGTCTGAGATTTAGAGTGGCACCATGAACCATCCTAGTCTAATTGAATCTGGGAGACCAGGCTAGACCCACTTAATTATGGAAAGCCGGAGCACCGTCATCAGCAAAAGACGGCCGCCTGCCTCATAGACGGACTGGTCACGAGTCTACTTACGGTGCTTGCTCGGTCACGAGATTTTCTGGGTCACCGGTTGTGAGTTGACGCCATCATGACGTCGAGCAGTTCGTGTTGGATTGGAGAGCACAGTACATCATGGCATATGGTCGGCAACCCATATGTCACACATACTGTGACACAGTGTGACCTTGTTGGTCACCCAGACTCATCTGAATATACACAATTTGTAGTGTGGTCGTTGCCCGAAAACTATATGAATAACGTGCGTGAGATCTTAAATAGACATTGGCTATTTTTGACATTATATATATATTCACCAAATGGATGGCTAGCCGTGTACGGTATCAGGAAGGCTGCCGGCCCAGTTTGCGCAAAAGTGGCAAAGTGGCACTTGAGGGTACCAAACCAAGGACTTATCGAAAATCGAGCATGCGTAGATCTCGTCGACATTAATGTATTACAACTCTTCACTGTTGGGGCAAATATATTGGTTCTGCAGTGACCGACGATGGCACTCCCACCCACATTTCCAATCTATACGGGGGTGATGTTCGCTGTCTTCCTGTTACCTACTGTTCGGCGTCGTACCTTGCTCATGCTATTTTCACAGGAACTAGTAGAACCTCTTGGTGACGGCAATCGTGCGCTATTGGCATAGCTGGGAAAGTAAGTCGTGGCGACTATTCATTAGAATAATATCATGGGTTTGACATCGACATTTCTCAATATTTTTTCGCTTTCACGCTCAACAGGCGTTCGCTACTATTATTCGCAAACCTATCCTCACCCATTCAGAATACCTGCCGCCTCCTTCCAAGCATGTGGTTGTTTTATTACTGCATTGTCCTGTGTCAAAAACCATCAGAGGTACGCTGTGCATGTTCTCAGGAGTAAACGAAGAGAAAGATCGTGCAAATATAGTGTAAAAAGTCTGCTTTTGTAATAAAGCAACGACTGAAGTCACCGCTTGTCACTAGATAAACTACAAATACTCTACACGTACCGTACGTCCAGCATAGGATCACGCCACACCGAACAATAGAAAAAAAGTCATTCATTAAGGGTTCATCGGGAAAGCTGAAAACTGAACCATGCAAGTGCGGAAAGCGGATGCTACACGTGGCTCTATGAGAACTCGCTAGTGTCAAGCTCGCGTCCATTTCATATGATCCGTCTATGAAATTTGGACGCGAGCTTGACACTAGCGAGTTCTCATAGAGCCACGTCTAGAGATATCGTGTTGCCACGGCGCATTGGTTTACTTAGTCGGACGCACAGCAGGTACATGTTTTGGGCTGACCGCCCTTTACTGCTGGTGTATAAAAGCGAAGCGGTAATATCTCAGTCCAATAACAAAGAACATCATCCACAGTCACTGAAGACCCATCCTCGAGCGCTACAATGAAGTTCATCTCACTCACCACTGTGATCATGTCTGCCGTAGTATTGGTGGGCATCGTTAAAGCAGACATCAACCCCAACGGGGGGCCATGTGCCCAGAACAGTAAATATTCAGCATATTTTCAAGCTGATCTCAGACCGCATACTTACGGGTGCTTGCAGGCAAGTATGAGTGTGGACAACTCGCGGGTTATAACGGGAACATGCCATTTTGTTTTTCTGCAATTTAAACAACATTGTCGAGACCGTTCAAATGTGCACTTGTATCGAGTGCTGTTATGTCGTCAACGGAGGTGTAGGTGACGACGGGTATGTGCATTGCACATAAGAGGAAAGAAAGGGTGAGCCCACTTCTTGCTTGCCGTGTCAATAATGTAAGTGATACCTGAACCATTGAATAGGGCGCTCGAAGTAAAACCTACAGCCAAACACCCTGAAAGGGTGATTATGTAACCTATTCTTATATATCACGCCACACAATGCCAGACAACCGTGACGCGCGTGACCAACGACTAAACAGCATAAACTGAAGGAATACTTGGAGTTCTGGACTGAGGAGAGCATGTCTCACTCAATGAAAGTGAGTCCAAATCAATGGGGTTTGATTGTCTGTGACAAAGAAAGAGAGTAGCTATAGTTGCCTCGAGCTCTACCCTTGCTGTGTCTTGCAGATGATGATCCTGTCCTCGCGTATCATTTTCGATCTGCTCGATGCAGATCAGGCTAAAGGAGATAGCTTTTACCTTTCTGATCTACAATCTGCACCGCACTCAATATATCCACGTCGTTCACGCCTTGATTGTCAGATTTGGACAGACTATGGAATACAGGGGATTGCCGCTGCGCGGCTAATTCTTTTCGAAGGGATTTCTGTGCAGGTCTGCTTATACACACGTCAATACAAACGCTCCGCTCACCTTGGGATATTCCGTCCGGTCTTATCTTTTCCTCTTCTCTTGAAAATAGCGTTCGAGTGTCTCAGCGATGTCATACGTCTAAAGTGCGGTGCATAGCTGTCCGTGCAAACCAATCTGCGCGCAGATCAAGCACGGCGTTCTCAAGCCTGTCAGCCCTTGACATCCATTGAATGTCGTCCTATGAGCAGATCGCAGGGAAAACTGTTAGCGATTTACGGTCCAACTCGAACGCGCTGTATTGAAAGAAAAAGTGATGCGAGGCAGGCAATACTAAATTGCAAAAGGAGGATTAGAGACACGGAGATAAGCGAAGAACGCACACAAATAGGAGACCGCCGAGCGCACATGAGTAGCGAGCGCTTGAGCGATTGGGAATGGATGTGGAGCTCAGGCCGCCAGGTGGAGCATGCACATGGAGCCGATGCGAATTTCTTCCGCAGGATCAACCGCGTCCTTGATATATTAGATGTATATGATACGAAGCCTTGAGCCTCTGGTTGAGTGAAACCGTTTGAATAGTTTTCGAAATCACAACGGTCATCGTGTTCTTGAGCGCTGAGCGCCTGGCTATTTGAGAATTGCAGATTGCTGTTGAATTCCGGCCAGCGGTGGTCTGGCAAGGGAGCATACGGAAGAACGGCTTCGTGGCTTTGAACGCCGCCAGTCGCAAAGTTAGCAACAATTGAATCGTGCCATCCGGACAAGATAGCAACCGGTGGCGTCATTGGTGCCTGTCATATGTCGGAGTGGCATAGTTCCGGTAAACTAGTTCAAACTTGGGTTCGAACTTTCGCGGGTAGAATGTTCACGTACTAGTAGCATCAGTGGGGTTAATGTTGCGGCTGCAGATTGTGTCCGTGATGTACAGCGAGGTGACAGGTATGGACTGGTTCGCAGTAGAATACAATATATGGATATTAGTAAACGCACAGAAAAGTAGAAATTGGTTCAACTTCGAAAACAATTAACATTCATCTCCTGAGAGTCGTCGGCTGCGCATCACGTCAGACTGAATGACTTCCGTCTCCTCAATCATCGGTTCCATGCTATGGCTCACATTCTGCTCTCCTCGCTCTCCAAAGAGAATGGTGAAGGGCTTTGGTGGGCTGTCGGGTTGGGGGTTGTTACCTACATGAAAGTGTACTTGCAGGATGATGAGGCAGAATACGATTCCCTAAAGAAAAGTCTTATAAGCAGTTGCGTTTGAGCCAAGTAAACTCACCACAACAGGAGAGGCAATATCCATCGCGGGGTATTCGCCGTTTGATCCTGTCAAGAATGCCAGAAGGAGTGCAAGGACACTGGTAGCATATATAGCGCCGCCTTCAACGATGACGATCAGCACGGGTAAAAGCTCGGCGGAGCTGCCTGAGATGGGCTGGCGACTGCGCCAGATGCGCCAGGAAATCAAAGCTGTCATATCCTACTCGTCGTGAGCCTGCAGGTTAGCCATAGAATAGACGTACTAGTGAAAGCGATATTGATAAGCATGGTCAATGTATAGAAAGTTATGATTAACCCAGGAACGATGATGAGAGCAGTCGACCCTGCGATGGCTTGAGAAAGGGACCAGACAATGTAGTATCCAATCGCTGCGAAATGTCGTGAGATGAGGCGGTCTCTGAATAATATATTTCGACGAGATGCTTACCTCCATTGGCCAACAGCACAATACAACCAGGAATGCCGACCAAGAGGCTTCTATTGTTGAGCACATAGCATCGCCAAACCTACTGCCATATTCAAGGGAGAACGATATGGCAATTGAAGAAACTCACAAGGACACTATCAGCGACAGTGGGCTGCGTAACGTAAAGTGCGGTTTTTGCGAGTCCTAACGGTGAAGCGAGGTTGGAGTAGTAGGCATCCGCGCCGATTGTATCCACATTGAATACGAACGCCTCTAGTGCTCGAACGAAATTGATGATTAGATGCTACGACACTGTTGAGCTGTTTTCCCAAAGGTTATTATTACACTTACACCCGTTGCAATGCAGAGCAGCAAGGTTGCTACCGGGAGAAGGAGGTCCCGTTGAATACCACGTTTCTTAAGCAGTATGACCAGGGCCAACCAGTAAAAAGTGAAGAACACGCCTACGTGGGGAAGGAAATTAAATGTTGTAACTTCACCCAGAGGTCGGTGACGCACCGTAGAACAAAGTCTCTAGGAACAACGCCAAAAGTGAAGCCTCGGGCAAAGTTATCATGATTCTAGTCGAGAATGACCCTCAAGGACAACTTGAAGTTGAACTAAGTTTGAACTGTCAAACTGCCGCCAATGACCAAGGTCATTGTAAGTGCCGCATGCCTGCCCACTGCCCCCGGGATTACCTTGAACCATGAAGGCACTAGTCTGTCTGCGTTCGCTGCGCAATGCGCAAGGCTGTGAACTTAGTGTCATGAACTAGATTCATTAAGCATGTGACCGAATGTAGTGTCTTTCTCGCAAAACATTGATTCATGGTGTTACTGAGTCGTTTCATCATGACTCACCAGCTGCCAGCAAGCTTAACTCTTGATGCATGATGAGTTGCGAAGGGTGCCATAGTCCGACTATGAGTTGTATGGACAAAAATGACAATCAAAATGGCAATTAATCGTGACGAAAAATCACCACGAATCTCCTTTGAACACGGTCGATCGAATGATTTAATCATGAGGAAGGGTATTTGCCAAGCCGAAACTTTCCAACGGGTCAATATTATTAATCCCCAAAAGGTGTTTGTGGGTCAATAAAAGTTCCTATTCGGGAGTTTAGAGAACGGTCGAGTCGGGTCGACCCTACGGCGTACCCCAACACTGCAGTGCAAGACAGCCTGCCAACACAGCATGAAATAGGTAGTAATTATGAAAGTCCGAGTTTTTCGCGAATGAAAGGGGTTCAGGCACAGAACAGTACCACGTACATACAGCTAAGCTCAAGCTAGATATAATGCTTGCATGGTCGTAAAAGCTCCTACAAGTAAACAGTTTCCAGACAGGTGCGATCAACGTACCACAAAGAAGCAAAGTCAGGTACACCGGGAAGTTCCACATAGATGAATCCAGTGGGTACCCTTCTCCACCCATCCTCGAAAGAGCGATACTGTCGTGACAGTCCAACCGGTATATCTTCCTCTGCATTCACCTCACTTCTTTCCAGGAGATAAGCTGCCACTTGTTTAGGAAGACCTGGGTTTTCCGATTCTTCTGCAGGGATATAGTGGAATATGCCTAGTGCATACTGTCTGAATGTTGGTTTGAACCTGTAACCTCTGGAGTCGATCTTGACCTCACCAATTCCATGGTGTGGGCAGTAAAATTTGGGATTTATGATGGGGTGGCCATCAAATTCGGGTTTAGTCATTTCAAGTGGTACAATGACCAACGGAATACGCAATCCCCTGCTGGTCAACATCATGTCAAGTCGACCTATCGAGACGATGTCGGGATGTCCCACAAAGCTCAATGGCGATGCGGGAAGAGCAAATGATGCATGATGTTTGGCCGGCTCTCCTGCCCAGTTGAGCACCGATGAATACCCGCCAGCTTGCATGATGGCTTCAATGAGCCTCCCAAATGCGCGCTCTCCACCTTCTCCGTATGCGATTTGCAGGCTGACGTCAAAGATTCCCATGAGCGAATAAGCAACGTCTTCTGCCCGCGTAGTTATTCGTTGCGCAGCCCAGGTCATCTGCTTATCAATATAGCGAGGAGCGGGCTCGAAATCGATGAGTTCTGTTTCAGGAATTCCAGTAACTTCTTGCAGGACCGTCATGAGAGGGGTATCCTCTTCCTTGTCGTCGTCTTGATCGGTCAGTCGCTGCCAATCCTTGTTGAAGAATTTTATCTTCCTGGGCGCCAGGAGTTCTTGTAAAGTCCATCCTCTCATGAACCACTCTTCCAATCTCAAATCTTCAATGACAGTTGTCCCCCCGAGATACGCGATGCAGATGGACGAATTCCGGTACCACCGAAACATTGACCGGATCGACTCGTCAAGCTCCGCACTGCTATTCTTGTCAATGCAGCATGTATCTGACCACAGAAAGTGTAGGTCAAGACGTCTGGCCTCTTCGCAACACTTTTGCAATTTCTTGTAGCCAGGGCTCTGCACTTTGTTCTCGCTGTGCGAGGTGTGCAATGTATGACGACCGTCCTTCGGCCGAGACGTTATGTTGGACAACAAATATCCGACATTCGAAGGGCCCGAGCTGCCAGACAGCTTTCTCTCCATCATATCTTGGTATGAAGGTTCTCCTGAATCTAGCCACCGATGGGAGAGAATACCATATTCGACTTTGCGCCGGACAAGAGTCGGGACCACTTTTTCTCTCGTCAACGGTGGCACGAAGCGTGCTTGAGCTTCGACTACCAAATCTTCAGTAATCTCCTTGATGCGATCCTGGAAATGATTCTTCACGAAATTCCGTCCGACGAGTTCCATTGTCGGAAGATAGATCAGATGAATTGGAATTTCGTTCATGACATAGCGATTGAACTCGTCCAGAATATCCTGAGCGGGACTTTGACCTTGGTTCGTACTTATATTTTTCATCTCGTCGGAGCACGGCTCGATTTCAGCAATTCTGTGCTAAATATACAATCTGTCAATATCGTGTTTGGTCTCAAAAAGGTAAATATTCACTTGAGACGACAAATGCTTTCCAGCATTCCAGAAATTGAGGGCCTGTCTCCACCACTTTCGGAAATGGCTGTGTTCCGGGGGAGAAGCTACAGGATCTGTATCTTCCTTGGCTGTCGTAGGAGGCTGGAGAAGCTACTGTTAGCGAGCGTGCAGAGAAAGAAGCCTGATTGAATCCTACCTCCAGAGGGAGTGGTCCATGGGATGTGATTACAGCCTGCGACACAGTTTGTTCAGGGCTGGTCTGTACCTCTGGGTACATGAGGTTCATTGGAGAGTGATCCGGTAGTGACGAGTCGGGTGCCGACTAGCTGGTGGTTTGTATTCAGCAAATAAATGAAGAGGTAGCTTGCTCACGTCTTCTTGGTTCTCCGGCCCAAAAGTCGACAATGGCCTTGAGTTGTGTTTATGCTGCGTGATACTGTCGATGTCCCATAGACACACTTTATTGTCGCCACAGCCACCAACGATAAAACGGATATTAGCTGAAATAGCCATGCAGAGCACTGGTTCAGCATGCTGGAGCACGAGTTGAATCTGATCAAGGGTAATAGCATTCCAAAGTCGTATAGAGTGATCTCCGCAAAGAGCAGCAATGAGCTTCCCGTCAGAAGAGACAGCGACGTAGTCAGCCATCCAGGCCGCATCGCCACCAAGTGAATGTCCTTCTTGACAACCAGTCTCCGAGATCCAGACGCGGATCGTTCTATCGAGCGATGCAGTGACCAGACGCTGTCCATTGGGGAACCATGCCACAGACAACAGCCCACCCGTATGGCCAGCGATAGGGCTGACTGCTGCTGGTTTTCCCGTCTTCACATCCCAAATTCGCAACATTTGGTGATCTGGAGCTATGTGGGATACAGAAGCAATTCTGCTACCTTCAGGAGAGAACGCAACTTGGCGTTCGTGGGTTATGGACTTGATATCCATGATCAGCTTCGCGGTGCCCACATCCCATATCTTGATTATTGTGCCTGCTATGGAGGCGATGGTAGCACTGTCGGGAGAGAAGGAAATGGAGTTGATCCTGTTCGAGTGTGCTTGAATGGGTGCTGTTGCCAAATTACGCGTCGTTGCGTTCCATATCAAAATCCTGCCGTCCCCGCCTCCGCTCACGAACATCGTCCCATTGGGCGAAACGGCAACCGCACTGACCGTAACCTTGTGTCCTCGAAGGGGTTCCCCTGATGCTTGACCACTTCCTACATCCCAAAGGCGAATCCTACGGTCATAGGACCCAGTAACAATCATTTTGCTATCCGGAAAAAGAGCTACACATGTTAATGAAACGGTATGCCCCAAGAAGTACTTGGACGGAAGAGATTTGGGTTCATCTGGTAGACGTGGCATTGATGTTTCTGGCCCAAAATCTTGGTTGACGTCCGAGACAGACATGCTGGTAGTTTTGTTCCTGACGTTCTACGGTTCTAGGGTACGACGCCTACGGCCTGCAACAAAGATGCATGGCTTTGCCGCATGCACATTTCGGAGTTCAAACAACTATGCAGTGCAAAAGTAGCTTCAGCGCAAGCGCTTACTAGCGCTCGCGTATATATAGTAGGATAGTAAGACGCGCATAATCATATTCAAGTGGTAAATAAAGTACATCAATTAAATTTTCTACTGTCGAAGATAGTTCATATGTCGTACAGTGTGTGTGAAGTAGGATGTGGAGTAAATGAATGACAATTCCGTAAAGAATGTGGAAGTGAAACGAAGGTAGTTGAATGAATGGGTGTTCTACTCTACAGGGCAAATACAACCCCGGGACGCAAGATAGGAAATGTTCTAAAGATCTGTCGTCGTTACATGCAAACAGCAAGTTCGCTTGGGAGGCTCGAGGAAACTGTGGAGGATGCATCAGTATCTGAAGGCGTCACATGACTGTTGACCTCACCAGGGTAGAACCAGAAGGAAACGGCTATGATAACGTACAAGCCTGCGGGAATATTGAGTACGATAGCCCACGGGTATTACTGAACCTCCTCACAGATCAAGATGATACCCTCTAACCAATTTGATTTCCCGTCCGCAACCACGATACTCATGGTTTGCACTGCACGAAGATGATTAGAGCGTGCGTATTTCATAGAAAGGTCGAAGCATACCTGCAACGTAGAGAACCTATATATCTGCTTAGCTACAGTTGGACTTATGTATTGGAACAGCACCTACCACAGACTCAAACGGGTCGAATAGCAAAGCCAGTGGCCTGCCCATGATCCATCCAAGGGTGATCATAAACCTTATCCCAGGATTCAGTATCAGAGCATGTTGAATATGACGAGCACTTACGGAATAACCAAGAGAGTGGTTTGCTTATGCTAACATGAGCATCGTCATACAAGAAACAGTGAAGGAGACTTACTATCGACGATCCGACAGCGATGCTCACGCTCAGATCCAGCTGGTCCTTCACAGAAGTATTGACTGCAGTAACGCATTCTGCATAACCAATGTGTCAAAGTGCCCCGAAATCAGGAGTATCTTATACATACCTGCGATAGAGCTGACTGCAGGAAGTAAGACAAGACCGACCCATTGCTTGCTAATTGTCGTTGAGATTCCGTCCATGGATTCCACGAGATCTTCAGCAGTGATAGTCACCGTCTAGAGGAGTCACTGACAGGTACCCATTCGAACTGATTCATCACTTACAATAGTAACCAATGTCAATAACAGAAGGGTGACCATCCAGCTAAGCTGGGGCTCTCTGAAACTATTCGTTGCTGATGGTGACCTGTGCAGATCCGCACCTTCAGAGGCAGTCATAGGCTCTGGTGAAGCACATCGGATAGGATCGGTATCAACGGCGGATGCCATTGGTGATGTACTCCAAGGCGGATTTAAGGGGGCAACAGTGCTGCCATCTACATGATCGTGCTCGCTTTGCGTAGTTTGCCGTGACACTCCCTCGGACGACCGATTGGTAGACTCCTGTGTAACCCCTTGCTTGATGGTCTCCGGAAGATGCTCCTTGCTCCCTGTCAACGTGATCTCAGAGGCAGAATTCAACGGCGAGTTCTTATAAGGCATTTTGGGCAGCGCTGAAACACGGCGTCGAGAAGTCAAACTCCGAATATCATGCATACTAGGTTTGTCGTTCAGGGTCGTGGATGAAGATAGCATTTCGGTTAGATAACGCGAATGAACTGGTATCTTGACCGATAGCTTGCTACTCTTGAGTTTGGAATCTTGATAGAGATGCTTGTGAGACCAGAACTGGAAGAGAAGATAGGCGACATAAACTGTGCGCATGCATCGTAAGTGGTTCTCGAAGGACACATGAACCCAGGACTTACTAAACATGAGTATGATTGAGACCTACGACAATTTGATCAGAGGGAGTTTCAGCAAAGTCAAAGCAAATCTTACGCCATAGCTCATCTTCAGAATATCATCCTTCTGCTCAAAGGAGCCAGAATCCTTTCCGCCACTGATTGCAAAATGATACGCAGCAGGGAGGAGCAGAGCCCCAACACTGATACTCAGAAGTGATGAATGTATCTGTGTAGCAGCTGGAAGATCTATTAGCTATCTCGGTATTTTTATCATATATGTGACCTCACTCTGGCCGAACCCTTGCTCGGAGAAGCGAAGCCCGCCTGCAAAGAAGCACATTCCTAGAACAAGGACTAAAAATATGAGGATCGTTATTAGATGAGGGAGAGATGCACGACATACGTAGCTTGCTCAAAATCGAACCAATTACTGCGAATATCAGATTAAATTCTCAAATATGTTCGTTGAACTTACGGGAAGATTGTACGACTCTTAGTTCACACTTCCTGAGGGCGGTGATCTAAAACAGATCAGCAGATTCTCACGCATACAAGTCCAGCGCTTACCGCAATGACCATCTCGACACTTGTGAGATGCGCGTCAAACAGCTATCAATAGCCAAGGAGCTTAAACTCACGTGTTACTCTGCATACGTAGAGGTTGAGGAGTATCCAATCGTTAATAGAATATGACTTACCATACTCGCATTAAGCAAACCAGCCTTTGTGCCTCCGATACGAAGGGCCAGCTCACGAGTTGAAAGATCGTGAAGCTAAGAAAGGAACGCTCGATTCAGTCGGCCAACGGAAGAGTGTGTAACATACCTTTACAAGAGGGATCATGGACAGGATGCTAACTGTTGAAAGAGTCGTTTCATGCTTCAAGAAGAATTTGGCGAAGCTTACATATGAATATAACCTTGTGGTGCCTCTCGAGCACGAAGCTCAGTGTCCACTTAGAATAGTAGCGCGATAATCAGTGAACCCAACAGGATGCGTGAAGGCGGTCACTCACAGAAACAGGAATCAACAATAATAAAACGTTGAACCCTACGACCATCAAGTTTAGCACGGGTAAGGGACAAGTAAACTGAGATGCACTCACATGAGCCGAATAGGACGACTCTCCAGCCCTGCCAGATGTGTGCTGTGGGTTCGGATACCTGCCCCTTTCCGCCATCAGGCAGTGGCTCGCCCCCTACAGATTCCACGGGGGAGGGTAAATTCCATCGAAAGGGCGATTCGTTGGTCTCACTCGACAAGCCTTTGTCCCCAGTAAATAGAATTGAAGTTGGACTGTATGAAATAGTGGAATATCTGGAACCTGTGTCCTGGAGAGACAAGTGAAGATCTCTTGAGGGTCTATCGGTGGGTCCTGTCGCGTCCGGAGATGAACTTGAAGGAGGCGGAGGACAGTGGCTGTAAGCCCGCAGGATGTCGAACGTAGTGGACCCTGGTGAGATGGAAGACATGAGGAGCGGGGACGCGAGTTCAATCGCGCGTGAGCGTGAAGGAAAAGGAGGGAGATGGCGTCACCACTGGTCTCTGGCTCGCTGTATGTTACTGGTATATGTAGAAGTTTGTAAGACGGCATCTTGTCAGTTCATTTTGCATTCTCGGCATGAAACAAATTCTAGCGCATCATTCGTTCGTAAACGCCTGCCTTTTATGGAAACAACCTACGGGACCGAATTTGACTTAAAAAAGTCAGACGTAGCCACAGGTGTCGAAGTCACATCAACCATCGAAGTCAGGCAGAATTTGTTGCACTCGCTGCGGAAATGAGATGTTAACTCCACTATAATCTGACTCCCGACGCCAGGCGTAAAACTCAAACCCAACATGGACGAAATTCAAGCATTCTAACACCACGAATGGACGCAAACCTTCAATTAGGACATTAGAACCATCATGTACCACTGCCAGCAACCTCGTAACTGCTTATCAAGTCGCCCATCTGTCCTAGTTTTCTTTAGCTAACCCGGCGCGCATTTCTCACTAACCATGACTCAACTCTCAGGCCATGGTCCCAACTTCTTCGATGGCCCGGGATTCTTCACCAACCGAGCTGCGTATCAGTGTTTTTTTTATGATTGGCACCTGTTTAGGGAAAGCGCACTTCGAAGTCTGTGGCTATCAAGGCTGCAATCTGGACTGCCATTTTCTTCATGGGTATGCAGTACGAACTAGCGCTGCTATTTGATCGAAATTGCTCTTTATAGTCACACAACCGGGTCGAACTGCTGTGTAGAACTGCAGGTGCATGATTTCCGTTATTCAAGGGCAGGTGGGCTGAGCTTACTGGAATTCGATCTGATATGCTGATGGGTGCATGCAGAATTGATTACTCCATGTTACATCGTCAAATAGTGGCGAGGGCAAGGCACTGGTTTTAGCCCGGCACGATAAGCTTCTGCCATATGTTCGTTGAATATCCTGATCCAATCCTCCAGCGCTTTCACCTGGATTCACCATCGCACCGTTCAACACTGGGACCCATGTTGATTGCTAGCGAACATTATGTGCTGAGCGGGAAGGAGGGAAGGGATTCATCTACATAAGATGGCCCGCCATAGGGAATACGGAGCCTAGGAAGTACCATAAAACAAACTCAACTGTATCCATAAATTAATCACACTTCTTTTTATCTATCATTCAGAAGCAAACCAGCCTCACCTCCCTCTAATATCCAGATGGCAAAGTAGACCACACAGGTAATATTCAGATATGATGCCTACATCAGGTAAGGTGCGAGCCCGCATTGCCTATCAATAACCCTCGCCCGCCTCGATTTGATCTCGCCTTTAATCGATGGGTATTCACACATCTGTCATTTCCTGGTGATATGATAGCAAATTTATTGTGCATGCGCCACTACAACCCTATCGGGTATTTTGTTGTTTTCCCAGTGAATGGCTCATTAGGCTGGGTAATTCAGGTGAAACTGCCGGCCGCAGCGGGGACTGTGGGAGATCCTTATACATACATAAAAAACTTGACAGGAAGCAATAGCAAAACCAAAGTCAAGGAAGTGAAGTCTACGAAGGTCAAAGAAGTCATTTTCTTATGTTTCCGCGCCCAATTACCAATCGACTTTCTCACAATTATGTTTGCGAAGTACAATTATTATATCACTGTATAAGGTCACAGAGAAGAAACAGTACATACAAAGCTGTAAATGAAGCAAACCTCGTTCCAGTGTTCGAACTTCTGAATCGACAAATCATTAATCAGTGTCCTTCATCTTTCGCAGCTTCGTCAGCGAACATCCACATTTTCGGGTCAGAAGCTGTCTCGGCAATATGAATATTGCACGTCGTTCTTCATGCTCGAGAGCACAAGTAGAGATGCTCTTGTGGCTGTAATGTAGCCTGTGCAGGGTGCGGAGAAGGGTATGTACAGATACACATCACGACGTGTCCGTAACTCGCACTGTAGCTCGTCCAGGTACATGGTGGGATTTCAGCGAAGGATATTGGTGAGAAATGCAATGTCATCGATGCCGAGGTTACGACACTCGCCGCGACGCCCATTATGAGATTCAATATTAATGCTGGCAATCCGAGCCAGCCGGATGGTTATGTATACAAATGTCTTGATACCGAGTAAATGGCAGACACGTGCGACAGAATGTCCGCAGCGGTGCTTTTAAATCTAGAGAAGACTGTCGATGTGCGTGGCCGCCGGGGTGGCATGTTGAGGTGCTCCATGTGTGCAATCGAGGACGGTTCTGAGCCTAATGCTGACGGGTCCTGCTTCGGACATTTCTGAGATGCGAGTTAACGTTCAACGTTGAACTTTTTGCGGTTTTCCGCATCTGTAATGTCATGGGAGCATCGGTGCTGCCAGGTCCAATACAGTCAATGATACTTAACCACCGCTCTGCAACCTGAGAACTCCAAGACATAAAGTTGAACGTTTCGTCAGATATATAATCAGAAGAAGAAGGATATCTGAGCACAATGTGTCAATGTTCTGAGTATTCTGCAGCAAAAAAAAACTTGCAAAGTCGTCGGAGGTAGACGGGGGCGTGTCACGGCGTCACACGTGACAGACACTTTCCAAGTCACTCCCAACTCGCTCCAGGCCTCAACTTCATAGCACATCATGTTCAACGCTGCCCTTCGTGCCGTCCGCCCTGTCGTGCGTAGCACGCGCAGGTCAACCCCTTCCACCGCTTTCCGCGCTCTTTCCACCACCACTCCCCGTTTCTCGGGCCCCGCCCCTCCTTCACTCTTCGGAGAGGGTGCCAAAGCTGGTGAAATTCCTTCCGACGAGCAACAAGCGACTGGTCTGGAGCGTTTCCAGCTTCTTGGGGAGATGCATGGTGTCGAAGCGTTTGACTTGGAGCCTCTTGACTCGAGTCGCGTGGGCACCCTTGAAGACCCGATTAAAGTCTTTTCACTGGTATGTTTTGCGTCGTAGCGATGTATCGTGGCGTCTTGCTGAATTTATTCCAGGACACGTCTCGTGTTGTTGGATGCACTGGTTCGCCAGCTGAAAGCCATGAGTTGCATTGGTTTACTGTTAAGAAGGAGAAAAACCGCCGTTGCCCTGAATGCGGCTCTGGTAAGTATTTGGCTGTTTCTTGTGTAATCTGTGCTTAAATTTTGCAGTCTATGTACTTGATTTCCAGGGCGTGGAACACCATGATGCTCACCACCATTAGAATGGGCGATTGCTCAGTTTAATTTATTACGGAGAGCAGTATCACATGTTCCTGTCTAGGTCGTTAGATCGTCGATTCGTTATCAACATCTTGACGGCTTATTCGCATTATCATTGCGTGTGAGTAAAAGGTTGCGTACAGAGTTTCGCTGAACGCCCGCATCAAACTTTAAACAAGAAAAGCAATATACACATCAAAGACATGAAAATATAGGACAAGAACTATCTGAAATACGTCCGGGCCATGCGCAGCTGATAGAAGACTCAGCAGCTATGTAATAATGCACTGACTATCATTTGGGGGGTTTCCAATTGGGGGACCAAAAGCGCTCAGCGTCCACTGTTTCATTCTTGCAAAGCACGGGTCATCTTCGATGTCAAATACCCAACCTACAGCTGCTCGTAATTGAGTGCCTTGCATTAGTGCTGTATAGTAAACGTCATTGTGTTTCACAGCCTGCCGCGGTAGCCATATGAGCAAATAACCATCAGGATGAAAGGCGAGTCGTACCCCCTGGTATATTCTTCGTAGTCTTGCGCTTTCTTCCGGTGTTTCTAGCCACGATTTCTTCGGAGCAGCAAATCGAGGGTCGTTGATTCCATCGTATCTGAGCCAGGGGGGATACTCTGCAGCGAGTATAGCAGGCAATGTCGAATTCATCCACCAGTCCAAGATACCAGTGATGTTGCCGGAGGAATCAACCATCAGATTCATGTCTCCCAGTCCGTCGTGTGCCAGTACCATGTGACGAACACACCGTTCATCGAGTTGAGTCAAGTGCCCCCGCAGGTGCGCAATTAATTGTGATATGGATGCTTGTGCTCGGAATCTATTCTCATCCCCGGCGTCTGAAGTGAATGCGCGCCTTGTCTTCAATGTGGAGAGGTATTCGAGGTATTTTTGCAAAGTGGGAAAAACTTCAGAGGTATGGGCGTGATTAGCATTGTAAATCCGCGGTATTACGATGAGTTCATCCGATGAACTCGCGACAGAGATAGAGCCGATCGTTTGTGGGACATTGATGTCGAACAACTTCAGTGCGAAATCCGCATATGACCGCACCAGTTGCTCCTTTTGAACATTTTCAAGCGACCGGATAACACAATGAACCATACAAAGACAAACCTTTGCGCGTGAAGACAACGTCGGGTATAAGTTTTTGATGGGATCACCTGTGAAACCCTGCGTGACGAAAGCATTGCGAGCGATTTTAGCGCTATTTGGCAGGACGTGCACAAGACGTGGCGCGGGTAACGCGGAGTGTGCGGAAAACCAGCGGAGGAGAGCTGTCTCGCTCTCAAAGAGCCGTTGACTCCATTCAATGTCAGAAGATGTGGGTCTCAACCACATCAAGACGGTTTGACCGCCTGCTAGTGAGATTTCAAAAACCTGAACGAGTACTTTGTGAGTGGTGCGATTACAATGACAATGTCGATAAAATGTGCACCGGATGAGCGCCTAGTCTTCGTTGCCGAAAGGATCTTATGTGAAAACCCTGCTGTGTCAATTGAGCGAGTAAAGTCTGTTCTATGCTGGATGCAGACATATTGAATGGTGGTCCTCGTCGCCAGCGAGGTATTTACAAAGTTGGACAGATGGTCGGGTTGTGTAAAGCCGGCAGTGGGCATTCTGTGGAGCCCCATGGCCATCGATTCCGTAAATTCAAAACGGAACTTGAACGAAAGGGGAGAATACCGCGATGTTGATGCAATCTTCTTCTTGGGTTAGTGGCGCACCTACAACATGCTCAATCTGGAGAAATCCGTGATCGGATGCTAGGTATTCACGATAGTAGGCTCATTCTAGGCCATCGCTGTTCTGAAAATTGAGTTGCCAGTGCTCTTATCGATTATCAGCGAAACCGAGAGTGGGGCTAGTGCAAAGGAATAAGCCTAGAAGACTTACGTTACGTTAGATTTGGTTCCAATGTTTGACTCAGCGTTTAATTGTACAGTTATGTTACAACCGCCACAACGCAGACTGGAACCACGTGTACCAATCCTCAGGGAGTGATCAGGTTGCTCAGCCTGCAAGAGAATGATTTCTTAATGACTAGGCGAGGAAATCTTGTCAGAAGCCAAGGGCCAGGCGTCGTATCGATGATATTATTATACCAAGTTCTCTTATGTTGTTGACTCGACTCGGAACTCACATTAAGTGGCTTAAACCTTAATTAACATACACGGTAGCTATTTTTGTCATACTTTACGCGTTTATTGCCAGTTGGAACTTCGTCGACATCGTCTGGCGTCGTCTGAAACTCAATACTAAATTCTTTCCGCTTAATGTCCTATCGGCAACAGAGTTTCCTCCTACCCATGTGGTCTAGCTCAAGCTGCCCCGCGAGAACGTTCAAAGTCTAAGTATAGGGGTCATTCTGGGCCTTCGGGCGGAATTTTGAACCGGTGGTGATCCTAAAGCAGCGTGCGTGTGTTGGGCAGTACGTAGTAATACTGGTCTTATCAGTAAATTCTTAAATTTTGTCCGCTCAAGTCGTACGAAGAAATCTACAAATACATAAAATTTACATAACCTGAAATAATTTAGATCACGAGTCTCATGATATATAGAGACAGGCCGCGGAGGAGCACTGGGGAGTTCACATGAGTGTGGTGTCGAGCACGAGACATGGGTGCAGATCATGCACAATGTGTCATGTAGACGGTACGAGGTGTTCAACAGTTCCATTAGTTATAAGGAGTAAAAACACTTGATGCAAGTGAGAGGGCAGCAGGCGCAGGTCTCAGGAGAGCATATAATTTCAGGCACGAGAAGTTAGTGGGAGATGCTGAAAAGAAGGAGGGTGCAGCTGGAGTACCATCTACTGAAATATTAGTTCAAAAAAAAAAGCAGAAGAAAAAAAGATGTAATTTGGTAGGTGGTGAACGGGAGGGCGGGAGGACCAGAGCTGCGCTGCGGCAGGCGCTATCAATCTTGCAACTCCGCTTGAACGCCCACTTGGTGCACGTGGCCAGATTTCACTGATTCAAATTACAAAGTCACATAAATTCACTTCATCATTTACTCTAGGTTTAGCCCCCACCGCATCACGGAGTCTTTTCATCGTCGCCTTCTGCCGGTTTATATCGACCTTGGGCTGTCTTCTAGTAGGCAGCGACGGTCAACTCGGAGCTGTGATATGGTGTCACTTGCACCGCGTGGTGACAGACTTGCAGTCCTGAATCGGTTTCAGCTCCCTCACTTGTTTCCAGACGTGGCATGGCTGTGTGCCTTGTACCTCCATGAATGCTGTATTCCTGTAGACACGCCTCGCCTCGATTGCGGTTCGGCACCGACATTACGACACAGATATTTTCTACTTGAAAGGAGTCTACAGCTTGGACTACATCACTCTATAGTACTGCATCATTGCTATGGCTCAAGCTTCAAGCTCCATGCCGCTTTCGTATAGGATCATCCATGCAGTGTGCGCAGCTGCTGTGGATACACTGTCCTCACCTCTTCGATCATACTAGTCATAATCCAGGGATGCAAGTAATGTTGTACGGCCGCGTGAGTTTGGTGTCATCTTCATTATCTATTATCAGCCCTCAACCAACGAGTTCAATCATTAGTCACTCCCCTTATCCTACGGATGTTCTCACGTTTGTTCTCGCACAGAACGACACACATCGTGCCTGCGAAGGTTGCAGAAAATTTCCGAGTTATCTTGGGCGTCATGTGCTATAATGGTACCAACATCGGTAGGTCGATCGCTCTTTCAATATTGGGGTGTTTGTGATCCGTGAATTTGGTTGCACTAATGCTTCGACTGGTTTTACCAAGTATGAATGTACTTAGTTAACGGAATCTGAAGCAGCACCGAACGCGTCGTCCATTGAGTTTTTGAATATAATTACAAAGCCTCAATGGAGTGATGTCTAGCATGCAGGTGCGTCCAGGTGCTGTTTGTTGGTACCCCTCTCAACTGCTCTGGCTCAGCTCGGTGAAGTCAAGCAAGACCAACAGCGTGATCCTCGTACCAACTTGAAACGGTCCAAATCACGACATATCGATATAACTCTTCTACCCCCGCAACGTGATGCTCAGATGTAGGGTCTCAGGAGTGGCTTTATAAGACTGCTCGTTTCTTCCTCGCGAAGCTACATCCCGACCTTCCCGAAACCAAGGCCAGGATCAACGCCTACGCAATTCCCAGGTGCAGCTCAAAAAAACGTTCCACAACCGCTGTCAAGGGGTAATGCAACTCTACGTCGTGGACAAATAGTTCCGGCGGAATGCATGGGACAAGCTCGATGTAGCATGGGTCGTCTAAACATGCGATGTACATGCGGGTACTGGTTTCGTCGCATAAACGACAAAATATCAGCCCTTTAACGACTCGGTCCGAGTACTCGTCAACGAAGTTAAATACTCTGAGAAATTTCTTGGCTCTTGCCAATGCTGTCTTGTACCGAGTTGCTGAATCCTAGGCCTGATCGAGGACCTCTGCACCTACATGCTCCGCTCCTGCATCAAATGATTTAAATCACCCTGTACCATTGCGTCACTCATTTGCTTAATAATTCAGTCTGCGACCTGCTAACCCAGTTATAGAGCTAGCAATTGTCAGCTTCATCTGAGACACGAGCACAGCTAGTAAGTTGCGTACGTGGTGATTACAAAGTACTGACTGTTTTTTGAACGTGCCGAAATGACGTACGTTCAACGGCACAAAGGGATGTTGATCTGTCAGCCTCAGTGGGACGCGTTTACATTATGAACGGATCATTTAACTGATGTTCCTGGTGAATGATAAGACGGCATAAAAGCCATAGTAGCCAGGGAAGGGAATCATTACATCGTCAACGAATTACAATGGCCTCTCCCAAAGTTTGGTTTAGTAAGTGTTTCCTCTACTCACTAGCAACTTCACCAATATCAAGCAACACACACAGTAACGGGGTCGTCCTCGGGACTCGGAAGGTCTATGACAGAGTACGTACTCAGCCAAGGCGACATCGTAGTAGCAACCCTCCGCAAACCACAAGTCCTCTCCGACCTCGCAGCTCGATACTCAGCAGACAAACTCCTCGTACTCAAAGTCGATGTCACGAAGCAAGAAGATATCGACGAAGCGTTCGCGCGCACGCGTTCGGCGTTCGGACGGCTGGACGTAGTGTTCAACAATGCCGGATATGCACTTATCAGCGAAATCGAAGGCACGCCGGATGATAAAGCACGTGAGCTTTTCGAGACAAATTTTTGGGGCGCGACAAACGTTAGTCGTGCTGCTGTGAAGTTTTTTAGGGAGGTGAATGAACTAGGCAAGGGGGGGATACTCCTTCAAGTTAGTTCGGTTGGCGGGTTTAATGCGGTCCCTGGGTTGAGTTATTATGCTGCGTCGTGAGTGCGGTATGAATTTGATGTTCTTTAAGATGCTGATGGGTTTGCAGCAAACATGGTAGGAATCTCGATGCGAGGAAAATGGAAAGTGCTGATGATTGATTTGATGCACAGCGCTGGAGGGGTTCTCAGATGGTCTTGCGAAGGAGCTGCCAGCTTCCTGGAACATAAATGCACGTTGTTCTCTCTAACAATAAACTTGTACTCACAACAAGAAAAACAGATCTGCATCATTGAACCTGGGGCATTTCACACAAACGTAATTGGAGAGGCAACCGTGTCACCGCAGCATCCAGCATACGCCAACGAGTCCTTTCCGAGTTCCGTGCTGCGTCAGATGCTAAAGGGTGTACTTTGGGAAGGAGACGCGGACAAGTTCGCGCGGACTGTGTATGAGGTCGTACAGGGAGGAAAGATACCGAAGCGGTTGCCTATGGGTTTGGATGCTCTTGAGGTGCTGAATCTTAGGATTGAGGATTTAAGGGCAACTGTGGACGAGACGAAGGGATGGTCAGTGGATTTAAGGAGAGCTGAGGGGGGACTCAGAATACGTACCTAAAGTTGTAACAGTCGAGCACACGCGAGGGGAGAAAGAGCTAGAACGAGAATGTGTACTAGTCGGAGGTCCTATATTGGCTCGTTATCCAAAGGAAAATGTAATGCTCACATCTCAGTATCTGGAGTGCAAGCAAGCAACCTCTCCATCGAGTTGTAGCGCTTGCCAACTGTGGAATATAACTTGGCATTGCCTGGAATAGATCTGACCCGTCTTCATCTTCTGAAAAGGAGGAAATAGCATCTGAGCATGGCTATCACGAAGCCACCACTCTAGCTATGGTTTTGTCTTGGGATAGTCTCATAAAAGGGATGAGACGTTTTGCTTGAAAGTGTCCACATCTGAGACGACCAATAACAGGGCCGGTGCACGGCTCTGAAAGTTGTCCGCTTTGGTAGGGTCGATGACTCCACTGATTTTTGACACGTGCGACCTGAGACCGGTAATGCTGCTGAGAGGAGTGCTCCTGCTTCAAGTTTCAAAGCTTCATGTTCGGCCTGAGTGTGAATCCTCGCGATTCAATGGCTCAGAACGTAATGAACTTAAACCCAACTCCGAAAAGCGTTAGTCATGTGTATCCCGAGACTTTGCGGAGTATAGTAAGCAATCAATTGGGCAGATCACGGTGATTACCAAGTATCGATTATATGTGTCAAAATGATGTGTACGTTCAACCGCGCAAAGGGATGTTCTGTCGGCTATCTGTCGGACGCATTAATAAACTTGACTAATGCTCAAGTCCCTGATGAACGATGGGACGCATAAAAGCCACAGCCAGAGCAGGGGATCATTACATCGTCAACAAGTCACAATGACCTCTCCCAAAGTTTGGTTCAGCAAGTGTTTCCTCTGCTCACTAGCAACTTCACTGGTACTAAACACCACACACAGTAACGGGATCGTCCTCAGGATTCGGAAGATCTATGACAGAGTACGCACTCAGCCAAGGCGACATCGTAGTGGCAACCCTCCGCAAGCCACAAGTCCTAACCGATCTCGAAGCCCGATACTCATCGGACAAGCTCCTCGTACTCAAAGTCGATGTCACGAAGCAAGAAGATATCGACGAAGCATTCGCGCGCACGCGTTCGGCGTTCGGACGGCTGGACGTAGTGTTCAACAATGCCGGATATGGAATTATCAGCGAAATCGAAGGCACGCCGGATGATAAAGCGCGTGAGCTTTTCGAGACAAATTTTTGGGGCGCAACGAACGTTACTCGTGCTGCTGTGAAGTTTTTTAGGGAGGTGAATGAAGTGGGAAAGGGGGGGATAATCCTTCAAGTTAGTTCGGTTGCTGGGTTTCATGCGCTTCCTGGGTTGAGTTATTATGCTGCATCGTGAGTGCGATTTGAATTTAATATTCTTTGAGATGATGCTGATGGATTTGCAGCAAACATGGTAAGAATTCTGATGCGAGAAAATTGGAAAGTGTTGGTGGTTGATTTAATGCACAGCGCTGGAGGGGTTCTCAGATGGTCTCGCAAAAGAGCTACCGGCTTCCTGGAACATAAATGCACGTTGTTCGCTCTACCAATAATTTTTGTACTCACAACAAGAAAACAGGTCTGCATCATTGAACCCGGAGGTTTCTACACAAAAGGAGTCGAAGGGGCAACGGTGTTACCGCAGCACCCAGCATACACCGACGAATCCTTTCCCAGTTCCGTGGTGCGTCGGATGCTAAAGGGTGTGGTTTTAGAAGGAGATGCGGACAAGTTCACGCGGACTGTGTATGAGGTCGTACAGGGAGGAAAGATACCGAAGCGGTTGCCTATGGGTTTGGATGCGCTTGAGGCGCTGAATCTTAGGATCGAGAATTTAAAGGCAACTGTGGACGAGACGAAGGGATGGTCAGTGGATTTGAGGAGAGCTGATGGGGGACTCAGAATACGTGCCTAAAGTTGTAACAGGCGAGCACACGCGAGGGGGAGGAAGAGTCCTATCATTATTGGCTCGTTATCCAAAGGAACGGAAATGTAATGCTCGCATCTCAGTGTCTGGAAGATGACAAAGATGCTGGGACGACGAAGGCGTTCTTTTAAGTACGGCTAAAGTAGTAGATATGAACATATTGATTTGAGACCAAAGGCTCGCCTGAAATAACGACTCATTGCGCTCGTACCTAGTCCGAGCATCTGTAACACGAGTCGGTCCTGGTACCTCACTGCTTTCATCGGACTTCAACACCACCACCACCTGGATCTCAATCCTCCAGGCCCATAAGTTGACGTGGTCCCTGTAAAAAGGACGAGGGAGTGCCTTGGTGGACGCGTCTGCATCAGGGGAGTGAGAAGGTTCATGTGATTATGTCATAGCTGTGTTCGAGTTGTGTTCTTAGTGAGATCCATCATCCAACTGATCCCAACATTATTTGCGAAGCAAGATAACAAGGTGATTTTTCAAGATCTTTCCAGCATAGTTTGGCACTGGTCAGCGGTGAGTGGCACAAATGTTTTGTTTCTTCGCCCATTCAAGAACCGCCTCACAAAAATTCTCGTTCAATTACATAGTGCTACCAACTCCACCTCAGTGGCAAAGGGTTAACTCAGCCTAGGTCATGGACACTGACCAGCAGGGAAATGCAGAGGCAGCATTTAGTCTCCCGAACGAGTTGATCGCTATAGTTTTCGATGAACTCGATATAGTATCTCTCCTAAGATGCAAGCAAGTATGTACCGTATATGCACATATTGTATACTACTCAAACCGCTACTCACGCTGGATTCCAGGTATGCCAATTATTTCGTTCAGTTATCACCACCAATGCGCAACTTCTCTACAAAGTCGAGTTGTTTTTCGGACGGTTCGAGAATGGACGCCACTGTAATCTTGATACTGCTGGCCGCCTTCGTGCCTGTCGACAATACCAGCAGGCTTGGAACAACTTAGCTTTTCCAGACTCCCAAATCATAAATATGCAGGGTGGTCTTTCTTGGGAACTGTCCGGGGGAGTATTGTGCCAGGCCATGCGGTCACGGTCAGGGCTTGTTTGCGTGCAACTTCCCTGCAAAATTAAAGACATTCCCGAGCGGGAATGGACTATCAATGATTTTGGATTTGAGATCCGAGATTTTACCATCGATACATCTCAGGACTTGGTTGTCGCTTTGGAAATTGTAGGTGCCGTGTACGTTTTGATCCATCTGTTTTTGAGAAGCATGTCTGATACTAAATGGCACAGCCCGAACCGGACATGCAACGTACACCTAAGAACCTTAATGACCGGCGAGCATCATCCAATGGCTACCATGTCCTTCGTGACGCACCTGCTATCAGACATGCATGAGGAGCTCACCTTCCTTATCCAAGTTTGCGGTTCCCGGATTGCAATACTGTGTCAAGAACATGGAGATGATTCCAACTCTCAGCTAGTTGTCTGGGACTGGAAATCGGGTCAGCAGAAGCTCGTACGTCTTCCACGCGTGCTGCTGCAAGTTGATTAATGAGAACTGTTCGAAGTTCATTCGAGACACAGACCTTCAATCTTTTTCTTTTGTCACAGAAGACTTACTTTTGGTTGGTGTCGTTGCCGCGGAAAGTGACGAAATGCCTCGTTTGGACATCCTCAGTATCGACAGTTTCAGGGAAGAGATGGAGGAATATAAGGATGTCAGCTACATTTGCGGCCTGGAGTATCCAAAGATGAAGGCCGACGTTCTAGATATGTTAATTCGATCTGATCCGACTCCAGGATGGTCCCCGCCTCAAACTGTCCAAACTCCCTTTTTTTTCGCTCGCAGTGACCGCATCTTCACCATCACTATGCGGGTCTCCCCCGCAGGCAATTCCAACGAAGAGTGTACTGTACTAATCGTCGCCTTGTCCACCATCATGGCTCAGGTTGAATTGTCTCGCAATACACAAAAACGCATTGTCCCATGGACGCAGTGGGGCCCAAATGGCTCTTATATGCTCCTTCGCAGCCCGTCCGATAGCTGGGTTTGCTACGTCTACGGAATGAAGTTTATTCAACTTCTGCCATGGAAAAAAGGAAATACCGCAAGAGTGTATGATTTCAACAAGTATGCAGCGAGGAGGGATGTTCGGAATGAACAAACAACGGAACCGAAACTTCCGTGGACGCGCTTAGGAATGCCCCAGCCACTGAATTCGCGGTGTTCTGCATTTGTTGAAGAAGTCGTCACGTATCTTCCTGGCCGTGTTGCGACTGTTGAAGTGATGCCGAGTGATTCACTTTACGATTGGGAGGCGGCTATGATCGGTGAAGATAACATCGTTCTGGTTTCTGTGAGTTTTCCAATACGTCATGTCTGACTGGCACTTACGCGAAAGGCACTGCTTAGTCTGGTGCGAGGAAATATGGCTATATCGCCATGTAAATTGAAAGCTTGTCGTTTTGAAAAGTGTATATGATATCTGTGAATTTTATCTCGTGAAATTTCCTCACGCTTGGATTTCATGTGCCTTGCAAGATGGATAGCACTTTCCTACCGTCAGTAGGCAACATATCTCCCAGACGGATCATCACGACAAATATTTTTAGTGCGCAAAGGGAATATCATCTTATTTACGATTCAGCTGTCCAACATCGTTCAGCAGCGGCTCCCTGATTTCCGTGGACTTAACAAACGTCAACTTTCTTGGTGTGTGGCGGCGTCTCTTATCATTAATGCTGATATGAATGCACTATGACAAGTACGGTCGACGCTAGCTAAACCTGACACACCACAGCACAATACTCTCGTCACCAGACTTCTTTGTGACCCTTGCATGGGCCAAACTTTCTAGTTATTCAGGGTTCTTGGCCACTCAATCATGGACCGAGATGCTGCACGTACATGTTATCAGATCTGCCAGGTCTGATGTCCTCAATTATAGCGATGATATGGATCATACGATAAACCCTTCCTTGGTGGCCCTTTTTCAGGATTCAACAAGCTTCAGCTGCGGTAACGCAAAATTGTGGTTACCAAGGTCACCTCCGCGGTTCCGTCCCCACGTGTAACTTATGGACTGTCACAGATAAGTCAGCTTTGAGATGTTGAACCGGATCATGAGCGCAAGGACGCCATCGGTTGATCTGTTGTGGCCTGAAAGGAACGATCTACTTGATCGACAAGTGTCTGCATATAGGTGTGCGTACGTGGGGCGCTCCGCGGAGGGAGACGGGCGCGCAGCAGGCATGTGTGCCATCATTGTCGACAAAGTTAACAGTGATGAAATAGATCTCTAGCTTGAGCTTGGCTTGATGGTAATAACATCCGCCATGCGCTACCGGGTTATTGAGTCCGCTATTAAGTCTGATCTAGGTTTCAGCACAAGAACAATGATGACTTACCTGACGGGCGTCCGCGGGGAAGTTGGTCACCAAGTGTGCGTACGTACCCATGATATAAATGTCAACTGATCATAAATGCCGACTTTCTGATTACGAGATTCATAAAACTAATTGTTCTACTGGTTTCGTGGTATGTGCGGGAAGTAATGTTGCAATTAGCTAGGGTAGATTCGGCGCTGTCATGGCCGCACAACTAAACAATCTTAGATTATCACCGAAGGCTACATGTAGTACAACAAGGAGAATAAGGAGAACAAGGACATTGCGTCGACAAGGCCAGTTGACAACGCATAGCAACTCAGGATCCAGATACATAGCAAGAATGATACAATAATTATTGGCAACAATAAGCAGTGAGGGGACCGAAAAGGCAAACAAAACTATTGTATGAATAGGGAGAACGGCACAAAAAATTAGGGTATGTCAGGCCAATGGTATCTATAGTCGAAATGAGATGAGACATCGACTGTGTCGAATTTGAAGATTGGCATGGTGGGGAATGAAGCAAGGATAATATGGAGGTGTAGCTATCGTTCCTGCATGCCCAAGACGCGAATGCGCACAAAGGAGTGTCCAGTTCCGACGTGACGTGTACAACGACCGGGGTGTTTGGCAGACCCGAGTGAAAGGGTTGTAGCATAACGCCAAGTTTAAAGTGAGTCGGAAAAAGGAAGACCCTTGTGACGCTTCCTGCTCCGTTCGTGGCGTTTGCAGTCGCTCTGATTGAAGAACGCCTGATTACAGCCAGGAACGCTGCAGACAAATGGTCGGACACCAGAGTGAGATTGCATATGACCTATTGCATTTATCTTAGTGACACCGTAGAAAGAGGTAGTTTGACATATAGAACTTACGCTTTAAGCTAAACACAGCTGTGAAGGTTTGCCCACATTCATCGCACCTATGGGTAGCATCGTGGCGCCGACGTCGTTGGTTGGCATCAAGCATGGCTTGACTGGCGACGGGACGAGTCATGCTTGACTCTGAATGCGAGCGAACGTGCCTACTGCCGACGGCCGGGGGTTGAAGATAAAATGTGGAATCACTTGGGGAATGGTGGTGTCGGAGAGAAGCTGAGCTCCCCCGACGCGAAAGACTTAAATGGGGGATCATAGGAGACACGCTACCATCAGAAGAAGGTGTGGTAATTTCGGACCATGGAGATGAAGGCGACTCGTGACTGGGGCTGGGGGAGAGTGTGGTGTAGGATGATGTGGGCGATGGGGTATATATGGGTATAAGGCGCATGTTGTCAGTTGTACTGTGTAACATCGTCTGTGGTGGTGGGGAAGGTGGAATGACCTGGAAGGTATCAGGAGACGGCGAAAAAAAATCAGGACCAGACATGAATTGCATTGGGCAATACATGTCTTGCGACTGCTGAGGTTCGTTGAGAAGTTGCAGGAAATCGTCAGGGCTTATATCATCTAATTGCGATAATTGATGATTGTAAGATTCAGCTGGGAATCTATTCAGCTCGAGCATACAACACGACATGCATCGACTTACATCCTTCTTGAAAAAGTGTAGAAGAAGACGTAAATGGCAGATCATTGTTGTACATGGTAAATGAAAAGGAGTCAGTTTCGAGCCTATGCGAGCGGATGTATGAGTTGAGAGTCAACGATAGAAAGTACGAAAACAAACGTACTGTGCGGGAGCGCGTCTGATTTGTTCAGATCCAGAAGGTGACTCTAGATGAATGTGAGGGAGCGATGTCACCTGCACACGACGAGAGGGACCGTTGTTGGTAAAAGACATTGTAGTGGTGAGTGGATAACAGTCCACGGAGCAAGATGACTCGCGATTAAATAGAGCCCAGCCCCCTACGAATGATCCTATTTAAGCCAGCGCCGAGGCGACTATACGGTATCACAAACCTCGGCAACTTCTTTTGGGCAGACGCCCAAAAACGCCTGTCTCCACAAGGTTCTGGCAAGATGTGGTGAAGATCTGACAGATCTGGCCTTCCATCTAGGTGCCGAAATACTCAGCGCAGTCGTGCAATTCGGAACATGGCAAACTTGACTTCTATCGTGCCATGGCACTTGTAACCTGCTTGTAACCCACAAGTTATCCGGACTCAATTATCACTGCTGAGTGGGAGAAATGAGGGGGAAGCGCTTTGAATATCTGCATAGAATTTCTTTTGGATAGCCATGAGACTCTCGAACATGTCATGAGCCAGCCAACCAGCCAAAACGCTGTGCTTTCTGAAGAGAAATTCAGAGTAGATGGTTGGGAGTTTGAGTGAGGAAACGGCAGCACCGCCACTATATTCATCCACAATTTCACATAGGCCAACCACTCGCTAGTCCAGATGATTATCTTCACCTGCCACATTTCAAGATTACGACACTCAAGCCGCATCGACAGTAACGACGGACACCTTGTATAAGCACAATTTATCGGATTATTAACTCTCGTGGTATACTGGGATGCATCGCTTTGCATTGCCGCAGCATGGCCCGCGCCATCATGGTATCAGGCGCCTTCTGTCCGATGATGGTGGAAAAAACAATATTTTAGGTATGCCATACTCACAGCCTCCAGATTTATTTCTAGTAATATTACATAGGTGGCAAACCAGACGGAGGCAGGACGGTCCAGGGCCCACTTATGATTTGCTTTACTACAATGATTCTTCGTTTGGCCTTGAGCTCGAGCGGCCAATCACCCGCCAAACCAACGCCAAATGATGCCTAAAATAATCGCATAATCACCGCCATTTTACAACGTGTACGTGGCGCTGCACTCTTCACATGCCCCTCAGGGCTGCATGCACAGGTATGTAAGCACAGCGTCTATCTCTGTTTCACGATTCAAATTTCTTCTAGCACGTCACGCTTGCCAACGGGATCTCACAGCTTATTCCCCTGGAGTACACTTCCATTGCAATGGCCTTAGAAGGGGAGTTTTGTCTTGTAACATGAGTTATTACGTTTTGCCTGATCTTGCCACAGCGGCTTCCCCCGCAACGGAATACTCATAGCTGACCGAGGCTTGCCTATGAATCGTTTGGTGGTGGATAATCTCATCACGCAGATCCCCGTTTCACTTGTAGTTAGGCCCGTTTTCATTAAACTAACAAGCACGTACTATTTGCCTCCCCAGCTGCTTGGTTTGACATGCTGAGGAATATTGCCGCAATCGGACTCACCTGAGTCCCTCCACCTGCACCTCCTTGTCGGTTTACAATCGGAGTCGGACGGGACTCGACTCATTCGCCGACCACTTAATGTTCATGCAAATGGCTGATAGAGTTCTTCTATTCCATTCTTGGTCGCTTCTGGTCACCAACCCCAGGTGGTTACTGATGTTCATGAACACAGATGACGTTTCACCCACATTTAGTACGGCCATAATCTCTCATTTCCGAAGCTCTCCGATGCACATAAGGTGGAGATTGGTGAAATATAGATCCGGGGCACCTAAGATGTGGGCTCTGGCATTCATGGGAATAGACTTTGCAGAGCTTCGGTGACAGACGTAAGGTGGCCAATTGCCTTGAGGTTTGGGGTATATTTTGATCCTCACGGTTCCGTTTATGGAGTTTGGAATTTATCAACCTGGCCAAGGTACCAGACTGTGGGCGCGAGAGGAGGCACATGTTGCCAGGCCCAGATCTGTTTTTTGCAAAGAGTGGCGAATGAGTTCATCTCAAGTGATCGGCAACGATCGAAATAACTAGTCTATGTACCAGTTATGACAAATAATCGGAATGGAGGTCGATAGTATATGGGCTTTCATTATGTTTGCGCAACGTTTTACATTTTCTAGAGTGCCAGCTAATGGAGCGAAGGAAGACTCTTTTCCCAATGATAGTAGTTACGAATTTATGCCGAAACGAGTCGTCATGGTTCGTCGGAGCGCTCATCACGTTCGAAGGTTATCGGCTGGCAGGAAGAGGCGGTTCTAGCTTGACCAGATTAAGGGCTGTTGGCCAGGTCGGATATCAGACTAGTTACCGATTGGTGCAAATGAAACTGAACAGACCTCAATCTTCGTCACTCCCGTAGTCCGCCACTCCCAGCCCTGAAGTCAATGGTTTCGGAGGTATTGTCTTTGGATGTACAACAGATAGCGAGACGCCGTTCCGCTTCCTTATTTCGGCAAAGTATTTGAGACCTTCCATTGTATCGGCTGACAGCAGACCAAGGGGCTGAGGTGGTGGCTCTGATGCCGCTTCTTGTGGCGGTGGCAGCTCAATTCGCCGCCGCTTTGCCTCTGGGTCACCAGATTCCGGGTCTTCTACCACTTCTCCTTCGTCATCCAGCATATCCCCATCCTCTAATGCACGGACAGCCCGCATAGCATCAACAATACGAGGATCCATCCGCGCCTTGATAGCTTCCTGCCCGATCTCCTCCAATCGCCGCTTTTCAGCCACCTTCTGTACCGGATTGGGATCCTCGGTGGCCCATCGAACGTTCAAGATTTCATCATTGTCAAGGGATTGACACGCCATGGCCTCTTTGGCAAACTGTGCGCCGAACTCCGAGACATAAGTTACGAACGCAACGCTACGATACTGTAGCACGCGGACTGTAGGGATGTGTTTTAGATGCCGTTTCTACAGAAACTTTCAATAACTTACTGCGTTCAATTTCGCCCCACTCTTTGAAATGCCTAATGACAATTTCTTCTGTCTCCGGGCCTGGGCCGGTCTCCTTGATTCGACCAACGTATAATGTTCGATTTTGTCGGTTGAAACTACCGACACCACCCATGTCATCTCTGTAGTCCGAGAATTTGTCTCGAGCGAAACAATCTTTACTCGAATCAGGTAATGCGTCATCAGGGTCGGGAAGAGTGTGAAGGTAGTCGCACTCCCATCCATACGGACAGCACCCACGAGCATAGAACAGACAACAATAGCGAATACCAGTCGTGTTCGCTCGAGTCAGACCTGAGTCCTTCTTGATATTGCACCGAGTTTGCGATTTTACTTTGCTACAGCAGAGTTAGATCTCGAAAGAAGAGATAGATACGCATTAAACTCACTTGGAGTAGTTATCTTCCCGGTCGCCTCCAGCCCACTTGTTATACCAGATATCTGCAATTACGCTCGTGAAGAGTCCTCATTGACAACATCATTGACACTTACTATATTCTTTCCCCGTCTGAGGCGTCTCCTTTCTCTCTACATCTCCCGCTTTCACTTGCTTGCGCGCAGGCTTGAGCTTTTTTACTGGCTTTGTTTTTACCACTACGGTTGACGTTTCGTCGGTGCTCATGATGATGGTAGGAACCTGACTAATTAATTGATTGGTGGAACTTCATTCGCTTACTAAGCTGTCATTGGGACAATGCCACTGCAATGCCTTGGCAACTTCAACCTTGTGCCACCTTGTGCCCTGGGTCAGTTTTGAATGCCAGTCAGCTTAGGGCTGCTCAGCGCTCAGCGCGGGGTGCTGAGCCTTGGTATACAGTTTAGCCATCCGATCTGCGCTTCATAGCCATCGCCGTCGTTGCCCCATTGACCTGATCTTCCATGTCGACATAATACGGGTGACTCGGACATGCGTTCACGAGTTTCTACAATTATTCTGCAACTTCTGAACTCTAAGAAGGGTACACGTGGCGGTATGTGTCAACAATTTGCCCGTGGATTCCAGAATCTAAATTAATACTTCCATGTACCGCCCTCGAGCAGTACTGCTATACAACGGGAAATTACTTGACTTTTTGTGTCAATCGGATTACTTGGAGCTGATGACCTCTATGGGTCCAATGTTACGTGTGTTCTCGGATAATAGAGGCAGTCCAGGCGGTACCAAGCGATGAGATATCCATCGCTTGAATGTGGAAGGTCCAGCCGGTCCAATCCTAGGTCAGTCGCTCAAGCGCGCATCTCGGTCGGCCGAGGAGCTTCAGTTCTGTGGAAACGAGGGCCGCAGTTCGACCTTCCAGAGCTAGAAATTCGTCGTTCAACGTTCGCTATAGACGAATCGCTCTTGCATCCTAATATTCTGACGTCCCAACATCGCCGTCGTGAGATCTTCAGCGCTATCAACCGCACCCAACGGTAATTGCATGCGAACATGTACGCGGAAATCTACGTTTTGTCAAGCGAAAAGTCCGCGGGATTCTGACGATTTGCAAATCAATCTGGACTCTCCAGGTCGTAATGTTGTCGAGGAAACAGCTACCTACCACATCATTATCACGCGCCGCAGTGATCTAGCTAAGCTTGGTTGCAGAAGTATGCCCTATCTTGGTCCTCTGGTCGTCCTTGGCAAGCGGAGAACTCGAAGGTGTTGGGAGATAGTTGCTACGTATATGTCGTACATCTGTCATGCCACTTTACCAATTCGTGAAGCTTCAGTGGCACGTTGGGGCCGGGGCCCCTAAATATCTTCGAACTGGCTATATCTGTTTATCCATCTAGTGAGACTTATAATCGATGGAGATAATGTGACGTACTACGGACACCCGCATGTTGGAATAATTCAACGGCTACTAGATCAAAAGACTGATGTGCGCGATCCAGCCAATGTCGTAACCAGACAAGACGTTCAAATTTCTGTAGTTGTTATCGAAGTGGCAGTTTGATCCGTTCGAAATCTGGTCTACATCACGGAGCTTGAGGATCGCCCGAGTCTAACTCCATTCCTCGTCAAAGGTTGTCATGCATGTTTATATCGCGTAGTAAGTACTCATGTATATTCGCAATACCTGGCGGATCGGGATCAACACAATCCATGCTTACCGCGTGACTTGAAGCTTAGCGCGGACTCGGAGGCGCGTGCCCAACTAAAACACTGGCAATCTGCGATAATTTTGCATGGGAGTAATCAAATGCCATATCATTGGTTACCTGAGAAGCTGAGAGAGCGTCGATAATAATATTTGGGGTTTCGATTGAGTACAAGTACGTACATGATCCGAGTCAGTCGAGGTTGGAAAGTGTGGGGCGAAGCAGCATGTGCATGATGGCTATGCCACATCCCCTTCCGGGACAAAGCGTCGAAAGTCTTATTCCTTGGCAGAAATTCTACCAAAGGATAGCCCCAATAATACAACGAAAGAGTGATGTACAACAGAAATGAATACATCATAAATTCACTAGCGTGTTTGGTATCAAGTTCGTGGGTGTGTACGTATACAACATCAGAAACGGAATATAGAAATGCAACTAGTACAGTACATGAGATGAGTACGATCAGACACGAGAAAGCACGATGTGAGTAAGTGCACATGAAAAGACGATAACAAAGAAGGGATAGGAAGACAGCAATGTGACCCTAGTAATAATAATCTGAAACAGAGTAGTAGATCAAACCACTTGAGCACAAGAGTACATATGACCAGATCCGCAGAGAAGTATTTGTAACACGTCCCAAAATCGTGAAAAGACATACGTGTGCATTGAAACATTGAGGGGAAGCACGAACGGGACCCTAAGCCCACTGTCCACTTCCCCACCAACGCTTTTCCGAACCACGTACGGCCCACTCAGCAACACCAGCCGTCGTCGCCACGTACAGGAAACCTCCTGTTGGATCGAAGCACGTCCCTGCAATATCCGCATCTTCATGTTCTGCCACCGTTCCTGCACGATCGACTTCTCCTTCCTCCCCATGTGTTCGCCGCGGACGCACTGGCAGGTGGGGGTGAAATCCGGGTGTTATGATTGTGGGGCCGTACGGAGGGCTTGAGGGGCGATACGGCGGACTTGCGGGACGGTATGTTTGGGAAGAGAGAGGCGATGGGCTGATGGGCCGATATGGGCTTGGGGTGCGGTGCAAGTTCATTGGAGGTGGCGAGCCCCCACGTGACAAGCAGTCCACCTCGAGCTCATCGAGGTCCATCATATCGCCCTCATCACTGCCACCTGTTCGATCCGACATCCTCGAGGGCGGTGCGCTCGTCCATGACATCGTCCGGGGCAGTACACCGTGCGGAGGTATGATGACAACGCTGTCGTCGCGGCGTGCGGTACGTGCACTCAGTCGCCCCCCTGAATGCCTAAGTAGTGGAAGGGTGCGTGTATGAGTAGGAGGAGTTTTGCTGCAAGAGATGTCGGGCACGCGGATGATTTCCTCAGTTTCGAATGTTCGAGCGTCGAGGACGTGCAGGAGATTGGTGTGCTGTATAAATTCCCATGATCAGCCTGAGTATAAAACGAAGATACTCCGAACTCGTGCACACCTCAGTATACGTCATTATCTCGTGGCCTGCCCGGGCGCCAACTCCGCCACATCCGAACTTGACGCTCCGCGCACCCCATCCTGGGGCACGTGAGGTTCTGCGTGCCCAGTCCCATGGGTCATCACTCATCCACCCGTTGTCACCACCGCCCCTCTCACGACCCGTATGCAGCACCTTTAGCGGCTTTGTGCTTCGCACGTCCCAGATTGCGACAACTCCTTCTTGACAAGCAACAGCAAACTTAAGTCCGTCGGCGCTCCATGCGGTGCTAAAGGACGCTACGAGAGAGTTGGGATGGATGGAGATGGCGGACGGGATCTGCAATGTTGTGACGCGATTGAAGGAAAGCCGAGCGCTGCCTGAAAGAGAGTGAAGGTAGATCCGAGGAGAGTCTCCGACTGAGAGTAAGGTGCGGCCGTCGGGCGATATGGAGGCTGTACATGTCCACAGGGTTGAGTTATTTACTCACACGTGGGATGATAACGTACAATGATTCACAGGCTCCTTGAGCCTGAGGGCCCCACAGCATCTGAGGTCCTGTGCCCAACGGGCTCGGAGGGGCACGTCGTAGAGGCGAACTGTCCAGTCATTATTACTTACAACAAGTCGTGGTTCATTAGAACTGTCGAATGCGCGTGAAAGGAGGACGGAATTGTTGATGCTTCCACTGAGCTTGCGGGAGAACTGCCAGAGCGCACGGGTACGCGATGGGCTGTGAAGTGAGAGGTGAATCTCGGTGTCCTGACCACCTGCTGCGAGGAGTGTGTGCGGGGAATCAGAAAGGGTTAAAGAAGAAAGTGTGTTTGGGATGAATGAGAGATCGGCTACAAGTCTTGGTGCCTAGGAGCCATAAATGAGAATCGTCCTGCGACCCTTACATCACATAAAGACAAAGATAAATGAAAACGCACCAAGTCTGGAGCATGAAGGTCATGCTCAATAATCGACTTGTTATGAACGTAATTGACGATCCCGGCCTCGCGTGGACATATGATTAAATCTCGAAGTTGCCTACGGAACGTTTTAGTGACGAGCAACCACGAAGGATAGAAGCTTACACATGGCCGATGGTAATGTCTGCTGGTGCGATGACACTTGGAGTCGTCGACGCCAGCAACGACGAGGTGAGAGCCATGACTAGGAGCGCTAGCCTTTATAATAATGGCAACTTGAAGATCCTGCGTGTGACGTTGAGAACATCAGCTTACTGGGGTACCCCATGCGGCCCGGATCCTCTGTGATCTACCACGTGACCCAACTTGGGTTCAACCATCTCCTCAGTCAATGTGAAGTCAACTCGGATTCACCATCACGCATCCGCGTCAAGTGTGGTTGGGGTATTACAACGTGCCATGTAGCCCTTCAACATGGAACCACACAAAAGAACGAAGTAACTATCGCACCGCCGTTAATGCGTTGAATAAACACGTCACTTTTGTGGGGGAAGATTGTTCAGTAAGTCGTCCTCCAAGTTGACTGTGCTGACAGAGAGATAGACTTGATGTCGTCTAGGACACGTCGTAGCATTGCTGGGGAGGGCCTTGAGATAAAGCTATGGAGAATAAGAGATAATACAAGTGTGAAAGAAACCCTGCTTCGGAAACGAACAAGTTGTTAATGAACGTAAATTTCCCTTTTTCGCATGAGCACTTTCAAAGTTATTTAAGATACTCATGATCTCTTTGCATTGTGACAGGAGATAGTGCGAGGTACCGCAGGTACTCTCATGAAGTTCCAACCACCCTATCAGTTCTGGTCGTCAGTCAGGTCATGCAGTTTTTCGGTCAGATAAACTCTTCCGCTATCATTTGCATAGTGTCTCAGCTCACTGTGGTCATCGATTTGAGTCGTATCTTTTTTTCTGTTAGGTAAATTGTTCGGTCGCTGAAATTGGTTCCTCAGAGCCTGATGTATGTTTCCCTAGGTGCAGAGTATCTTTTACCACTACGAATTAAGCCAGGACTTTGATCCATACCCTGATACACGTTCGTTCCCTGCCACAGTGTGCATGAGCGGTTGTAGGTGGAAAAACAAGAATGTTGTTAGTGTTCGGTGTCGACTACCGTTAAAGCCCGATCGTTCTGGACACGCGATCTTACTCTCGACTTGCAACTAATGGCGATCTTAAAGAATCTCGCTTACACAGATAATGTCATTGGCAAGTTTCTCGGTTTAGTATCCAACATTCCGTGTAGCACTCCTTCCCGGACTAGCGGAAGTCGATCCATGCCCACCCAGAGTTTAGTTGCAAAAATCTTCATTCAGTCATGATGGTTAGCATGCATATGCAGCTTACAAGGTTACGAAGGATAAAACTCATCCAACAGTCGTCATCATTCATCCAGATGGAATTATTAGAGCGACTAGTGAGTATCAAGTGAGTGTTGTAGAGGAATACTGCGGCCTCATTTTTACAGGCTACAGTATGCATGTAGCACTAATACGATAACATCCCCAATCCAGTCCTTTTTGGAAACGTTGTGCTTGATTTGGAGGCACGAGTGGTTCGACGTTCAGCCAACGGTGCCCTGTCTGTCCCTTCCATAGGTTCACTGAATGGGCGGCAGGACCTGGTTCGCAAGGTAGTGCTCCGAGTTTTCCTGCCGCGGCAGCCTTCTTGATATCGTCTGGATTTTAGCGCGGACCACTTCTGTGGTCTTTACGGTCAATTTGAAAGCAGTAACACAGAGTACAGCAGATTTCCGTGCGATATAGCGTGGTCCTCATTGGTGACTTGACCTGACGCCGTCGGTGGACAAGGTTGCAATAAGTCGTGGATCAAATGAAGGCAACCTGTTCTGCATTGCTGACCGTCAGCCTGTGATATATGACACAATTTTTCGTATGAGAGATTTTTTGAGCCTGTTTTCTCAGAATCGAATTTTGTGCCTTCAGAGATGATCCAGACTCAGTGCGCGATCAAGATGAAGAGAGTTCCATTGACCTTCATTAGATGGTCGCCGACATGGTCCTCGATAACGCAATGATACAGATATAATGTACCAGGGAGACATACCTCACTAGTAAAACTGTATGTCACTGTGACTTGGGTCGATGGACTCGAACCTAACCACATACCGATCATCCTCAGTGATTCTACAGTGGAAGATGAGATATAAATCGAAGGAAAAAGAGTGACCACTGGCAAACAGTTCGTGCTTGAGTGCTATATGACCAGCGTTGATGCTAGTACCGGTAACTGCAAAGGAAGGTGAATGTTTCCGCAAGCTAGAGCGCAAAATGAGCAATTCTAAGCCTTGACTTAGTAGTAAAACTGTAAAATTTGTCAGCAGTGGCTGAGAAGCCTGAGAACCACTACCAATTACATCCTTCTAACTTGAAGTGTGCACGATATCTGCGAGTGACAGACTTTCGTGGAGTCCCATAGACAGCACCATCGTTGACCTTTTATACAGTCTTTACTAACTCACGATCACCAGCTACCCTAATCATGCCTCCAAAGAAGCAGAACGTGCCTTCAGGTTCGAAGGTGAAGGATGACAAGGTAGATCATCATGCAGCTCATCTCAGGAAAGAACTGATCAATCAGTTACTTCACCAAGACTTTCGGCATGAAGAATGTAGGCATGATCATATACTTTTTGTTGACGTTTTTGTTGACCGTGTATACAGAAAAATAAATCTGCCAGGGTCCAGAAGCAGGTGCAGATTTTGCAGCAGCAGCAAGCTATGACTGGAAAGTCCAAGGAAGCGGTTGCAAAGGAGAAAGAAAAGGAACTGCGCGAGAAAGCGAAACTCGATGAGGAGAAGCGCAGGAAAGAGGAAGCTGCTATGTTCAAGCCTGTTCAGACGCAGAAGGTACCTTTTGGAGTCGATCCCAAAACGGTGCTTTGTGCTTTCTACAAAGCTGGAAACTGTGAGAAGGGTAACAAGTGCAAATTCAGCCATGATCTCAATATTGGCCGCAAGGTGGAGAAGAAGAATTTGTATGAGGATAACAGAGAAGACAAGATGAAAGGTACGGTGTTCATGAGTCAACTGACCGAGTTTCTCATCGTGTCCTTTATCAGATACTATGGAGAACTGGGATGAAGAGAAGCTACGGAATGTAGTCCTATCGAAGCACGGCAATCCTAGAACAACAACAGACGTGGGTCGGGATGCATCACCGCTCGGACCTCTACTCAACGTACGTATAGATCGTGTGCAAATTTTTTATCGAGGCCATCGAGACTCAAAAGTGCGGAAATTTTGAACTCTTCCGTTTGACTGACTTAATCATTTTTTTTCAAGGTTTGGGTGGTTCTGGGAATGCCCCAATGGAAGCGAAAAGTGTCAGTATAGGCATGCTTTACCTCCTGGGTTTGTGCTCAGATCGGAGCGCAAGGCCGCCGAGGAGGCAGCGAAAGCCAACACCATCAGTCTGGAAGATTTCCTTGAAATTCAGGCGAGTCTGATCAAGGAGTAACGCAATTCCCAAAGGATCTCACGTTGCGAAACTACAGCGCCACAAACTAGGGTCAAATCTAACTCCAGTCACTCCAGAGACTTTCGCCGTATGGAAGAAAACTAGGATGGACAAGAAAGAAGCCGAAACAGACGCAATGCGGAAAGCGAAAGAAACGCAACATGCAGCTGGTAAGAACTCGGGCATGAGTGGGCGAGATTTGGTACGTAGTAATGAACAATACGCGGTCATCCCTATTGATTCAAGACACTTTTAGTTCCAATACAATCCAGAATGGTTCGAAGATGACGAAGACGAAACCGAAGACTGGGATCTATCGGTATACCGTCGGGAGCAAGGTGAATCGGAAGATTTTGCAAGGGTTGCAGATGACGATCAAAACGTCAGGATATATGATGATGGTGAAGATGGCGATTCTGGAGGGCCATTATCATCGGATGACACGTAGGATATTTTATTGTGTGCTCTGCTTCAGGAAGTCATATGAATTCACCCTTGTCGCTTGATAATTCCTCAGTCTCATAATTACACTCACGGTTGAAACGTTGACGTCTTGAATCACTTCGTACATAAGAACAGTCGGTTGATTTGACTTGCGTGAGTACAAAGTCACCGTTCCGAAGACGAACCCCAAATATAATCAACGTTGAACTTCTGCCTCTTTCACTGATTTCTCTATTTGCCAGTCAATTCTTCCTATATAGCTCAAAACTCTTAGTACACAAAAATGTCTCGCATTCCTCAACCATCTTCACGTCCAACGGTGAAGACGACTCTCGTGCCCCCTGCTCGCTCACGAGCTCCATCGCCGTCTAAGCCTGCCGCCAGTGTATCTTCTCCTCGCGTGAGGACTAAGTCGGTCCCAAAATCTCCGTCTAAGGCTATCCGTAGGCCACCGCCTGTCGAAAATGAACCACCTGTTCCCAAAACACCATTGAGCATCAAGGAAGCTGTCGCTCTGAGGCGAGCCGAAGCCAAAAAGGCTATATCTACTTCTTCAGGCCTTGGCAATAGCGCAGGCTTTGGTGAATTTGAGAACCTCGAAGACGCAAATCCGAAGAAGAACGAAGAAGAAACACTCGATTTGGGGAGGTGGTCTGTGAAAGAAACCATCGAGCGTGCTCGAAGCACAGGTGAGTGGATGCGATTCGTGTCGGATGCGTGCCGTTGATCAGACAAGGTCACTATTGCAGGTGCCATCAATTTGTCCTCTCGCTCTCTACCATGCATTCCTTCTGCCTTATTTGACATTCATTTGGGGATAACTCCTGATCCATTGAAATCTGCAGCTTCAGAGCCACCCATATCGTCCCCCACGGATACTTCATCTTCGTCCAGGCGGGCTGGCCAACGAGAAGGACCAGCGTGGTTTGAAGCTCAAGACTTGCATGTGCTCAAAGCATGGAATAACGATATTGTCGAAATACAGCACGAAATCTCTCTCTTTGGATCACTGAAGACCGTTGATGTGAGTGTTAACCACGTCCTCCCGTGATAGATGTATTTATATGTGGTCCGTCGCAAGCTGCATCAAAACAGGATTGTTCTCCTACCTGATACCTTTGCCGACCTTACAGCTTTAACTACCCTAGATCTTTCTCATAACTGCCTCACAGCACTACCTTCAAATATCTTCGCCTTACCAAATCTCACAGTCATGAAACTGTCCCATAATGCCCTCAGCGAGCTCTCCTTTGGTGCCCCGTTCTTGAAGTCTTCCTCACGCAAAGCGCAACACGATACTTTCAGTTCCAGGGGATTCTTTGATCCTGTCATCACGAGAGCCTCGTCGCCACTGCCACGCCTTTCTGTCCTGGATGTGTCTCATAACAAACTCACCGCTTCCACCATAGACCATGCCAATTTGCCTCTGTTGATAACAAAAGCTGACTTTGCCGCAAATCCCCTAGCTTTGGGAGACTCCAACTCGACACCTGCATTTATACGAGCGCTCAGTCACTTGGAACATCTCAAGGAACTTCGTTGTGAAACCGCCGATATCGGTGATGATGCCTTTCCCAGTAACTTATCCACTTCGGAAAGTCATTGTTTTTCTCGGTTGCGGATCCTTGATATGGGTGAAACTCGGGCTACCATGGAAGGCTTGCAATCAGCGTTATCTGGACTGAAGCAGGACATTACATACGATTTTACTACTGAGGAGCCGCCAGAAGGCACTCTGAGGGTGTCTATCGGCAAAAAGGTTGTTCGGGAACCTTGGGAGGTAGAGGCGGAGAGAAGGGTGAAGAGCCGTACGCCTAAAAGTGCGACAAGTACGGAAAGCGCTGGTCCCAGCAAAACAGACGTAGGCCAAAACAATACAGATGTTGTCAAGGAGGCTTGGGAGATCGAGGCAGAACAGGGTTTGTTAACAGAGGGTGGACGTCGACGGGCAAGAGCGGCAGCGGCAATGTCTGCAGCGGATATTGCACCACCTCCGAAGCCTAGTCCCCTTATCGGGCACGGACAACCGCCCACGCCTGCTAGCCCCTCGCAACCATCGCCGACCGCAAGTTTAACGAACCCTCAATACTACAAGGCTACCACTCAAACACTCACTTTACCCCCGCTCTCAGCTCCGACAAAGTGTCACGCTCGATCCTTCTCTTTAGCAACTCCATTCTCAAGTCCACCATCCTCTCGAGGTAAAACAGATTTTGCCCTGCCTACACCGACACTTCCCCTCGTTGCTATATCAGCGCAGTCGTTCGCACAGACACTCAAGACTCTCGTGTTAAGCAACCGCAAATTTGATGTTTGCGTTTCTCTTCCAATCATTGGCGAGGTCTTACTTCCAAGCCTGGAAGAACTCGTTCTGGATGGGTGTGGATTCGGTGATCAGCTCTCTGTGATACGTCAAGCTGAAACGGGGGCTACTGCTTCTCTGCGCTCCAACGATACACTTCTACCTTTATTAACGCGCGTTTTCCCGAGTCTTCGGACGTTGGATCTATCTTACAACGTTCTTACGTCAGCTTCCCTGCAGCAGGATGCCCTGTCTTCCCTTATCCTGGCTGATAATTCCAATGGTCGTAAAGGTCTCAGGCATCTCAGACTCCGTGGCAATCGAATAGACGGACTTGATGCTTTCCAGGGCATCGCAGAACTGTTTAAAGGTAACCGTTCGGTGCCAGATTGGAAACTAGAAGAACTAGACCTCAGAGACAACGAGATTTCCAAGCTTCCTGCAGAACTTGGTCTTTTGCCTCTGGATGTCTTCTTGGTGGATGGTAACTTGTGAGTGGTTCGGCGTGCGCTGATTGTATGGTGATGTTTACCTGCTTGGTAGATTCCGTATACCCCAGAGGAGGGTTTGGGAAAGGGAAGGGACGAGAGGCCTTTTGAGCTGGCTGAGGGGTCGCATGGAATGAAATGGCACCCACACTGATGTAACTCCTTGCACTGGTTTTCCTTAGTTTGATAGCGATCATGTTCCCGCTGTCTCGAAATTGCGAGTTGACAATGCAAGCGTTTCATTCAGTGATTTATTTGGTGGAGACCAGAAACCCTTCAGTTGCTTCTGTATCAGTGCAAGCAGCATCAATGCATCAACATTGAATGCTGCATAGATGTAGATCTGTCACTAGTGACAATATTGAAGGAGTAAACAGCTGAAAGGTAAGCTGTTATGCGGCTGGCCAACAGAAGGCCATATCCCAGTCTGATTAATATGTCGATGACTGACAGACATAGTTGATGAAACACGTTAGGGTCCTCAGGCCTCAATCATGATTCGGACCGTGACAGCGCCATGGAACCGGTAAATCAACTCGTTATCGAGTCTGTATAGCACCAAAAATTTATCTAACAAAATTTGGTACTCTAGTCCATTCAATTCGGATGTAATGTATAAACCGATATAACGAGATATGATATAACTTCGGACGGCAATCATTGCCTCCATAACGATTCCTTCGGCTCAAACTTGCAAAGATCACTTCTGCTCTTCACCCACTCCTCACGTCTATGCCTGCACGAAGCGAGATAGCCAAGTTGCTCCGGTGTAGGATGATGGACGTGGAGCACAAACAAATAATCAGACATGTCGCTCTGATGGACCACCGAAAACCTATTTTCTCCACTTCTGATGAAAGCAGATATGTCGATGCAATTGTCTGGGGTGACCTGTCGAAACGAAACTTTCAACTTCATTGTAATTTAGTATGTATACTGATACTCACGAAAAGCGGTGGAGCTAGCGGAATGATAAAATCCTTCCCGTTCCGCTTCGTCTGCAGTGAAACGTCCCCAGATGTGGGCCACGTGCATGGCGAGTACATCAGTGTCTCAAAGCATGGCGTAGGTCTATCACCTTCTAGTGGATTGAATGGAAGACTGGGGAGATGATAGCAAGCGAACGACACACAAACACTTTGTTCCAAATCTCTGTGAACCGCTAAATTTGTGTACGGACAAGATAAAATTGTCACATACGAGGTTAGTGAGGACTTGGTATGCTTCGACTTCGCCCACTGAGCTATTTGGGAATAATGTGAATCGAGGTTGAAAGTGACGTTAAGAGTCTCGAGAGCCGATGCAAGTCCTCGCCAATATATCATCATGACCATTTGCCCTCCAAATCTCGGGGAATTAACCTGCGGAGTGGTGACTGGACACGACTGAAATTCGCCTTTTTTGACTACTAAATGGTTCGAGGGTGTCCCAGGTGGCTTCATTGAAGCTAGGAAATCCGTGGTTTGCTTTAACGAGGACATAGTGACATTGGGAGCAACGTTTTCTGGCGCGCCCGAGGGATGCTTCTCTGAATCTCGAGGAACATTTTCCGGTTGTGAGTCACTCATAGTAATATCAGTTACAGCGGGCGCGATTCTTTCTTCGTTAGATCGCCTGATGTCCACAGGAGCTGGAACCCGGGGAAAAGTACTCGTCTGATAAATGATTTCCGCAGCTGTAGGCTGGTTTGCTGTCATCGGTCCACTAAATGGCGGTCTCGGATATATCCTCCCCGGCATGCGAGACGGCTTTGGCTTCTCTGCAGCAGGGGCCCCTGCTGCATTATTCAACAATACAAACGTACCAGGTTGAGCAGTTGGATCCGCCACAGGACTTGCAATCTTTGAATTACGGGCAGCAGCTGGCTGTTCTAGTTGTGCCCTAAACCATTGTAGGTCGCGGTTTTTAATGTGCTCGAGTATTGAAGGTCCCTCAGGCTTGAGTTGGCGCTTAGGCCGCGGTTTGGGGATAGCCTTAACTTCTCCGGATCCAGCATTGGTCGGGAGAACTGCTGAGTATAATGTAGATGTGGTACTAAAAGTCTGCGTTGTTGCCTGTAAATTTGTATGTCAGATCACGAATGAACAGGGCATGTGGCATATCTTACAGGCGATTGAACTGAGTCCGCTTGCGAACCGCTAGGAAACGTTAGCTGCGTGGTTAGGGTCGCGTCCTGGGCCAGTGTGATTGCTGGCATACCTAGCGCTGAGGTAGTGTTCTAGGTAAGATTATGCCCCCATTCCTTGAAAGAGATCAAGCTTATATATGCACAGAAAGAAAGAAAAAGGATGTCCAAGTGGGCATAAAACAAAGACTTTTCTTTCCAACATAAAGGTTGCTTTGTCGAACGCGTTGACAAATGCCAAATTTTGCGACGAAGCAACTTTAGATTGAGAGGCCGCTACCGTGCGACCCACCTCAATAAAGGCCTTTCTGATTCAACTACCACCCTACACGTTGTGCTGTTAGCAAAACTGCCGATTTTTGCCAACCGATCTCAGAGTACGCGTCGAGTGCATTGGGAACATTGAGATGCGAGGTGTGGAGGGAGTGAAGGAAGAGGAAAAGGCAGGGGCAGGATTAGGGAGAACGCGGGCGAGTGAGTAGAGGAAGGTGAGTACATGCATGTTTTTTTTACTTTGATAGAGCTTGGGAAGTTTGGAGACGACATGGAGGTTATGTAGTTAACGTTAAGTTTCATTTAGAATGAACACATGCGGATTGCAAATGCTCACGAGCTTGCATGTCGCCCTAAATACTAATGCTACATGATGGCAGTAGCATTCCCTCCAAATCCCCACAACCACTGAGCAGCCTGAGCCTCGAGCAGTCTGGCAGACAGCAGGCCTTGCATAAGTTCTACACATGTTAGGCGGACATGCTTCAGCACTGGAAAGTATTGAGTTTCTCATATCTCGCATTCATACAGCGATTGCTGGCCAAATCTTACCGTTCAATTTAATCGCATACCAGCGCGCCGTTATGTTCTTCTCTGCACCTGCTATGGTCAGTGGAAACACTGCCATCAAGGCTGCGGCAATGGCCGACTGTAGTGTCTTCTGGAATGAGACCCTCACGATCTGTAGAAGCCCGTTGATATTTCCCATGTGGCTTATGCCCATCTTCTCTGGCAGCTCCTCCAAAGAAGCTCGCCTCAAAATTCGCGCCTCGTTGCAAAATGCTCGATCGAGGCGAACTTGTGAAATTACCTGCACACGACTCATGGACAGTCCGGTAAGTTTTCACCTCTCACAATGTCGTTGTTCTGACGGCGGTCCCGACACCCGAAGTATCACTCCCGTTGTTGATAATCAGCACATATCCCTTGAATTGAAGGCACGGACTAGCCGCTGTCGAGGTATGAGTGAAAATGAGTAAAAGTTCCCCGTTGTTCAACAAAAATGCAACTATAATATCTCCAATGTCCTGACATTCATCATGTCATCGACACAAGCCATGTCCCTGACTTGTGCAATGATATTGCAATCCGAAGCAATTCTCTTATACTCCCCACCCCGCTGCTGTGCCAGTAAAAGTGCACTAAAAGGCTGTCCAAGGCGAACAACCAACCCCAATTCTCGCGTGTGAGACCGCGAATCAGCCTGTTCCTGCTGCCCTAGCCAAAGTGCGCCCAATTGCTGTGTGAGGCGAGTGAGTAAGCTCGGCTCTCGAGTAAGAGACCGCAAACCAGCCGGCTCGTTATCTAACGGAGATAAGCCGAGTGGATCATCTGATGGAGACCCAGGCTCAGGCCCATCATCCGTGCTCCGCATCTCGTCTGCAAAGTCGGGCAGGCCAAGATCATGACGATTCCACGGACGGATGAGCAAAAATTTCTGTGAAGTGGGCTTTCCAGGCCAAAATTGAACCAGCGTGTCCGCCGTTGTGATTTCAAGGTCTTGGACTCCGTCTGCCTTTATACGATAGGTGCGAGGTGTACCGGCCCTCCGCTTGACTTTTGTGACTGGAAACGTGATGCAAGGCAGGCGCAGCCTGCAGTTGGCGAAGCGAGGAGCACTGAGATTGTCAAGGATGTTGTAGAGTTTCAAAGCCGACGCCTGAGTCACATTATTTCGCAGTGAGGAGGCCGATGACTGAATCTCATCTTCAGATAGAGATGGCAGTGTGCATGGCGGGGCTCTGTATGAGGCAATGTTGGCTGGCAGACAGCTATTGAAACTGGATGACTGCCCAACCCAGTCCAGGGCTGTGATATCACCCGAGTGAGCGATGATCTCCTGCAAGAGACGTCCAAGCGCGTTGTGTCTCTTCTCGCCGTAGATGACAGGTAGATGGATACCGAAAATGCCAAACAATGAGTACGCAATGTCTTCCTGTAATGTCGTAACACGGCATGATGCCCATTGAAGTTTCTCTCGGGCATTTTTCATCCCCGGGCTGAAGGCAACGAGCGCCTGCGCATTTATACCAGTTGAACGCTCCAACTCCTGCATGATACTGACAGACTCTTTGTGGTTGAGGGAGTGGTCGTGAAGATACAGGGTCCAGTCCGCTTGGTAGAAGAGAACAACTGTAGGAGCGAGGAACTCCTGAACAGTCCACCCTCGCGTGTTCCAAACGCTCTTTGCCAGTGCACCAGACTTTGACGAAGGAGAAACATCAGATAGATAGATAATGGTGAGTGCTGAGTTGCGATACCAGACGAACATGGAGTTGACTGATGCTTGAACCTCGACGTTATTATTCTGGTCAATGCAGCATGTGTCGCTCCACGCCCAAAAATACCCCGCATCGTGAGCGATTTTGCAGAACTTCTGCAACTTCACTATAGTTCCAACTGGACGTATTGTGTACACGTCCTTGTCCTGAATTTCGTGCAGCCGCGGCTCCTTGGTTTCCCACCTGTGAGATAACATGACCCAGCTGAAGTACTTCACGACCGCTTCTCTGATGGGCTCCGTTTGAAGGTGCCTATGCAGCATCGATGACGACAAAATCTCCTTGTACTCCATGCTTGTCTTGAAGGTATTTATTTGTGCCTGTCGATCACATATCTTCCCAGTGATGGTGTGAATTAGACGAAGTGGTGCATTTTCTAGGTGAGCATGAACAGCTTGTCGAATAGCATCTTCTATTTCAGACGGATTGACATATTGTTTACGCAACTCTGAAAAAAGAGTAAATCATCTTTAATTTGGTTACTGAGGTCTGAGGTACTGTGGGCTCACGTCGTATCTGTGAGTCGGGTGCATTATCCAACTTGGAAAGCATGATCTTGAAGGACTCGATTGCGTCATCATAGCGCCGTGCTTCATAAAGAGCTGCATGCTTCAATTTGTACCCAAGGTAAGACGATGGGTTGAGCTCGATAACCTGAGAATCGTTAGTATCTAGCATCACCACAATTGTTGAAACAGTGACAGATATCGTCCGCACCTTTTGGGCGTCTAAAAGGGCCTCGTGATAGAGGTTTCGCCTCAACTTCACCTTACTGCGGTGTGCAAAGTAAGAGTCGGATAAGGAATACAACTGGGCTGCTGCCGAAAGTGTGTTCTTGATGGACCAGAACTGAATCTCGCCATAGAGGTCTCCGACCACGACCAATTCTGCGTTGGGAGAAATGGAGACACATGTAACGTCTACGATGTGTTTGAGTGGTTCTCCTATCTTCTGGTGTGACTTTGTGCTCCAATGTTGGACGGTCCTGTCATCCGAAACAGCTGCAATAAAGGAGCCATCAGAAGAGATGGCAAGCGAGTTAATGTTGGAAGTGTGACTGGTGCAAGGTTGACCGATCTGGTACCCTTTCGAGGAGTCCCAGAACTTGACTGTTTTGTCGTATGATGCAGAGACAAGTTGCTGGCCATCAGGTGACCACACGACACTGAGGACCCATTTTTCATGAGCGTTGATCTCGAAAATAAGTTCGGCGTTAGAGTCTGTGCGCCAAATCTGGATGCTGCGCAATGATCCGGATGCTAATTTTGAACCATCTGGGTTGAACGCGACACTCGACACCCCGCCTCGATCACCCTGGAGTGTTGAGAGCACAGTGCCAGTTTCTGCATCCCATATAATCACTGTCGAATCATATGACCCGCTTGCGAGTCTCTTGCCATCGGGGGAGAAGCACACCGAGGACACCCATTTTGTATGCTTCGTCAGTGGGTCGAATAGCAACCGCCTGCTCTCGATGTCCCAGATTATGATAGTGTTATCTTTCCCACCACTCGCGATTCGCCTGTCGTCTGGCGATACCGCGACTGAAAATACCTTGTTACTGTGTCCTAAGAATGGCCCCCCGACCACTGTCCCCTTTTGTATGTTACAGATTCGCAGGGTGTAGTCCCATGAACCAGTGACGACCCGCCGACCGTCATTGAAGAATGCGACTACCGACACTTTGTCCGTGTGTAATCGCATCGTTTGCATTGGCGTCGGCGTCGCGCGCCTTCTCACAGCATGCTTTTTCTTGTTTGCTACATCAAGTAGTTCTGACATGTAGCGATGACCTAGACAGGGAGACAGAGGGTCAGTAGCATTTCAAGTTTACGGAGAGCATACCTTACGGTTATGTTGTCAGTCTTATCGTGAGTAGAGTTGCTGCTCAGTTGTAACATCTCATGCAAGTAGCCTAGCGCTTGTCCGGCCGAGTTGAAGCCGAGTTACAAAAGTTAACCCACGCGTATCTCACCTGAGGCTCCCACGCCTTACTACGCTGTGTCTGTGTGTCCGGTCTAAGTCGAGTGATTCCTGTTAACGCTTTTGACTTTTACTTTTAGATATCGTATTACCTTCTTGATGTTGTCAGCATCCATCAACACAATATGCAACACCTCATCTTAACAACTTCTTGCTTCTTCACCACACGAACTCTCTCCCCGCACATCATTTCCCCGGTAATCTCACTCCTTATCATATGTATCGAACAAGCTTGCCAGATTTCACAGTCCAACATTGATCGTTTTGGTTCTCGCCACTGGTCTTCTGTGATGTTGAATGGATTATTGATGAGGGTGAAAGCTGTGCTGTAATAGGGATAGGCTTGAAGCAAAAGACAGCCCTTTTGCAGGTCCATCATGCTAATATTCCGAAGTGTTTGCATTGACAAATTCGCACTGCGCTGTAGATGCTCCTAGGTCACCTACGTATAACTCCTCCTTACCCGGTGGACTGTTTCCTTTCCTCTCAGACTCTCCTTGCGACCCACACCTTGTGGCTCTTGTATCGTTCGCGCATCGGCCCCGCGCAGCAGGTGGTACCTTCTATGACTACACTTCTCGATATCGCGCAGTTAGAGAAGAAGACTGTACCATGGGGAAAGTATGTTCGGAGAATACGACTTTCTGGACATTCAGCCAAAAGGTGGAAAGGTGAATTGACGAAGTAAAGAAGGGCATCTTTGAGGACCTAACTTTGAGACTAGGTCTTTCCTCTCTATTGGATTTACCTTTGATTGCTTTATGAAATGGCCAGATGCGTCGAGCACGCATTGTGAAGGCCATTTTCGTCGGAACCTTTGAGTGAGTCATTGAACTTAAATTCGACGAGCACAAAGTATGATTGCTGTTTTCTATCCAGCTGGTCTTGACGTCGATACCCACCCAATCTTGTTGAGTGTTCTTCGGTCATTGCATGAGTCTCGCAGTCCATGCTTTATCATGGGTCTCATAACAGACTCCAGGAACAACTACATTGACCAAGTCAGCAACGAACTACATATTGTGCCATCAGCCACAGCACCAATGCGAAAGTAGAAACACGACTCACTGTCCAGATGTGCTCGTGGACTGCCTGCCAGCCCATCGGTGAGCAGTCTTACTGGCAGGTTTTCTGACCGCTGTGCTATTGACATTGCAAGGTGCAAGGGGTGAGCAACAGGGTTGAATACTGGATGCAAAGCAAGCTACTCATACTCACGTACAATAGAGCACAGTGGTGACTGCAGCAATCATCGTTCGTAGCGCAGATCTCGAAGTAAGACTTGCACCCTGCGGCTGTGACAGATATGCATGCTGCCAAAGTAGTAACGATGACGAGGAACTTGAAGGAGATGTGCATGATATATACAAAGTGGTAAAAGCTTCGTAAAGGGGACTCTGAACTACTGAGGTAGACAGAGCTTGCTTTTATATCCTGAAAACATTATTGTGGGCAAAAACTTGAAGCTCTATTGATTTGGCAGATTGGTTGCACCTGGATGGCAGAACTTCGCAACGGATGGTTCAGGATGAATCTATTGGAGCCCCAGAATCAGGACCTTGCGTGGATGATATATATATCTGGACCGTTGCTCACAACGAGCACGAATGTTTCGGCAACACGGTGCGGTGTCGACTCAGAAACCTGGTGTGACACACAAGTGACATGATTTTATATTATTGTTAGGTGTGCTCTGTATAAAACACGGCGGACTATTATGAAAAATGTATGCAGCATGGCGGCAAATCGAACCGTCACCAAAGATCCACCATAGCGCGTATAATTTCCTGCCAGTACGAATAATTGTGAATTTTCCGCCGAGGGCCTTTCTGGCGACACAACCTGACATAGTAGTGCCAGTTGTTTCTATTCTCAGATGCCGGTGGCTAGGGCCGTGACCCTGATATATGTGTCTTGCAGTCACATTGGTAAATGCTACTGCAGTGCGACTCTGATGTGGGATCAGCTATCTGGGCAGTGGGTAGCTTCTACTGATTCTCTTACTTTAGTATTCACACCAAGGACCGGGTTGATTGCCAGACGTTCCGGATATTGTCAGCTTGCTACTTGGTGTAAGAATGGTGGGTAGCTAGTACTGCATTCCAGTAGTAATAGTAATCCAACACGAAATAGATTTGTCTAGACCTTCCGGATATACTTCGAAACACCATATGTTAAATAAATACCACGAACGGATCCTGAACCAAATTTCTCCCTGCAGACCACTCGGCAAGCATTTCCCTACACAGTACTGCTAGTTGATACATGCACACGTTCATCAAATCCATGCTAGTTTCTGCGTCGGATTTGGTCACGAGTTCAGCATGATATTGTCGAACGCTAAGGATGAGGCGTGGTCCCAACACAAACATCTGCATGACCGATAAAACTTGAAGAGCGCCCTGGGGTCCAATAGAATATGAAATGATGAGCAGTGGTCACACGCAGATGCCAGTAACAGGTTAGCGCACCGCGATTTCTGAAGAGTCAGCACCAAACTGAATGATAGAGACGCAAACAAAGCTAGCACGTGCGGAACTTGAGAAAAAGATAGCCCATCCACATGATAAGCTCACATGACAAAATAAAACACGTGAGATCTGGTCAACACTGTGAAACAGTCCCCGGTGGTCGATCCTATCGATGGGCCGAGTCGTCGCAGGTCACGGAAGTGTTTTACAGCAACCCAGAGTGAAAGACACAGAGCGAGGACCTCCCAAATAGTGTTGAGGGTCCAAACCATTGTGTACAGAATCTGGACGTCCCCTTCAGATCCATATTTGCACATATACGTGCCAAAGAGTATGAACTCCTCTGGTGTTTGTCCAATGAGCCGTGTTCTTCAAGTCAACAAACAAAGCTTACCTGCTACAGTATCCTTGATTCCTATTACCGCGATTACTCCACAGGCGATGTTTACAACCAGGAAGATGATAACAAGGAATATGAACATCTTTCTAGATCCTTGATACATGGCATGTAAACGAGCAATCATGATGACTTGCATCAGGTTTCAGTCGAGTCGATATCACAGAGGTATTGCAGCTGGGTGACTCACCGCCCAACATGGCAGTTACGACCACATTTGTCCCATTCTGTGCGAAGTACATAATATTGCCTTAAACACTTGATTAGTGAACACCCTCATACTAGGATCAAACACTCAGACTCACACCTATCGAGTCATTATGTTGAGCCAAGTTAGTAAATGGTCAGAATCATGCTCACCCCTACAAATGAGTGTGTTCATTGAATAGTAATGAGATGGTTGGTGAATACTCACTGCATCTGTCAGCGAGACCAATGGTATAGTTGCTGTGTGCCGCTGGTAAGAAGAATCAAACACAGCACATATGAGACATACGTAGAACATTGGGACTAATTGTCAGAAATGAGTTATTAGCGCAGTGCCGATTTTTAGCCTTGACACATACACAGAATACGGTAATCCGATATAGCGTATCTAGAACATTGAGGAGTCAGCACAACCATCGACCACGCTATGGCATAATATGAGGTACGAACGACCAAATACAGCACAGTCATGAGAGACCAGCGTTGCCTCTGTCGCGAATTCGTTGTATTCTCCTGTTTTTTTTTGATACGGGACTGTTGTTACTCACCCAGATCAGTTCAATCTATGACACCATCCTTAGTGAGTTGGTCGCTGCGGCAACGACATCGACCTACCTCTTGTCCAAGCGTTAGTGCTGGAAATATTATGAGAATATCAGCGGTCTTCGAAAACTGTCCTGCTCACTCCAATCATATACCACGATGACGCTAGCGGCAACTGCGAAACCGCAAGTCAACATTAGTTCTAGACATCTTGATGAAACAAACCTGTCCAATAGCCGTATAAAATATTTGAATGGATTATCGGCCACGAACTGGGATCATCTGAGATAAAGGTCATATTCGAGAGATGGGTGTGAGTGAGTGAGGAATGTTGGTGATGTATCACGATAGCGTTCGCGCTTTATATCCCACCGTTCGGCATTTCTATCGCGAAAATCGGCATGATGGAGATGGATATTTGGTCCTGCCTCAAGACCTTTGATCGGGTGAAATGGTACGAAATCAACAAAAGAAGAAGCCCTGGATGATCAAAGTAGAATTTGACTTACAGACCAGTATCATTCATGTGACTACTTGGATACTAGAAATGTTCCAGCCATTGGCGGTGTCGAAGACTTATTTCCAATGTCATTTTCGAGGTGTTCCGTATGAAACCATGTGGCCATCAATCTAAGACAGGTGGCCTATAAGCGTGATCCGATCGCAAAAAGCATCCAAGCTCGAGACTTGCTATCAGCTCCGCTGATTGCTTTCTGTAAAAAGGTCGCATTCTGTAGTACGGCAAAAGTCAGAGAAGAAACATGACAGCGCATTCTATTCGGTCACCGGTGGATCCGATCGTGCACTTGATGCGACGGTGATGTATTGCACTGGTGGATACATGCTGTGCGATTGATACCTGTTAAATTCAAGACACCGTAGTACATAGTCGAAAGAGAAATCGCACGTGGAGCAAGAAGCCTGTAATTTCAGTGATGTTTTGCAGTACCGACTTGCAATGAGCCTAGTAGCCGGTAAAGGTTGCGAGCTAAAAGCGAGATCCATCAGATGAGCAAAGAACACCGATGTTGTGTGTAAGAGCTTAGAGGGCGCTGTGACGTTTGTGAATATGGCATTGTCCAATAGAGTTATTATGAGAACGAGTCGCGTGAGTAATTAAGGTTTGAAATTTGAACTTCTACTTAGTACATATATAGTACTTCCAGTTGACAGTGCATGCAGTCGTTATTAGTTAAACTGCTTCCACTTCCGTTCATCTAGACCACTGTGCTATGATCCTCTTGTGTTTGCATGATATAAGAATCCTTGTCACCTCGCTCGCCCTTTTCTGTACAGCAATAGTGAAAGCATCTCCAAGTTTACCCCATGGTATGTATTCTCTCGGAACACTTACACAAATCATGGATACACTCTGATTCTGCCAGCATATTCAAGACAGGTGGAATTCCCAGCAATTGATATCCCCTCTCATCTCAAGATTCTCAACCCATATCCCGATAAACCTCGTCTCACCTTCAGTTCTTCTGGGACTTTTAAACTGACCGTATTCTCGGATCTTCATTATGGCGAAAATCCCTGGGATGATTGGGGACCTCAACAGGATGTTAATAGTACACGTCTGATGCGCCGTGTACTGTCTTCTGAGAAGCCTGACTACGTGTATGGATTGTGTTCACTTTCCTCCAGTTGGATGTTAATAATGACACAACATCTCTCCAGCGTACTGAATGGAGATTTAATTACTGGCGAAAGTATGCTCAAATTGACCTGGGCTGCTTGTTACCGTTGGTGACACTCCCTTGTTTTACTTAGATACGTTTCGGGAGAATTCAACCACTCTCATCGATCGCATAGTGGCTCCTCTAAACGAAGCAAAAATACCCTTCTCTTCTACACAAGGGGTGGGTCTATTTTTCATGAACCGTTACTAGAGATGCATATGACGAAAATAATGTTTGTTAGAATCATGACAACGAACAAAACATTACACATCTTGAAGAAATACGACGGGAGCAGCGCGATAGTTATCTGAGCTACACTCGCACCGCACCACCTGGTATTGGAGGGGAGGGAGGGGAGGGCACGTATTGGGTTCCGGTATGTTACAAGGGTGACTTTTCAACCGGGATTATCATTGACTGTAAACATGATTGTTTTTCTGTAGATCTACGAAAAAGCGACAGGTGCCTATCAAATGTTAGGAACGCTTGTCGTTACTTACCTACGCATTTTGTTTCCAGATCTGACGCCTGCTTTGATCCTGTGGTTTTTTGATTCCAGAGGTATACTCCCACCTTCTGCCAGGAAGTCTTTAGTCGAATCACTGACGTTCTTCGACTACCAGGTGGTTGGTCCCCTGGTTCTACATCTGCGCCGCTACCCGACTGGGTGGACGACTCTGTAGCAGGCTGGATCGAGCGCGAGACAGCTGCAATGGAAGCTGGGTGGGATTCAGTAGAAAAGAGAGAGCGAGGAGCGTTAGCCTTCGTACACATACCTCCGTAAGTGGACTTTATTCAACTACCATGTCTTCATTCTGAAATAAACAAAAGACATGCAATCGAGAATGTGCAAAAGACGCTGAACACCACGATAAACCCAGGATTAAATGGTGGCTGAAGTTGAATATGTCTGATATCCTCTGTTGCTCACTGCCGTGGATTTTTCCAGCCGACACTCTATCCCAGGGATCAACACAAGCCACTAGCAACCCATCATCAGCCGGAAAAGACCAACCGTTCTGGGATTCGTTGAATACCAACATCAAGAACCTACACGCAGTGATCTCTGGGCATGGTAAGTTCGTAGATTTGCAAGTTTTGTCTTGTCGTTTATCATATGGCTATGTGTTTTTTCCACAGATCATGGCGATGAGTGGTGTGCCCGTGAGCCTTCGAAGGATGTTATATTTTGTTTTGACAAGCACTCCGGGTATGTGATCTTCATCTGGACTTGTTCGGTTCAGTGCATGCTCATCATTTACTCTATCTACTCTTATTGCACGCATGATGTCTTAGATACGGTGGCTACAGTAGCGCAGGATGGGGCCACGGTGTACGGAATATCGTGTTCCCCTCCGCAGATCCTGCTAGTGGGCTTGAAACGTGGATCTTGCTTGAGGACGGACAGACGAGAGCAAGAGTTACACTGGATGGAAACTATGGTCGATGATTTGCGATTACGTGACCCACGTTTGCTGTATACACACTTACCTATGAGAGTCAACGTCAACACAGCGTCACGCACGTTTATACGTTTTTGGACGGGAGCAGTTCACGCTATCAAAATTCCTTGTGACCACGGCTACTAGCTCTGAACAGCTTCCGCGACTGACGTCTGATCGCCCCACAGGAACGGGAAAATAAGTAATAGTCTGAATTTATATCCGTCTGTGAATTACACTGCCCAAGCAATGTTGCATGCTGTCGCGGACTCTCCGGTACAATAATTAATAGCATTGGCCAGGAGCTCAAGCGCTCAAGACTCGGCCAAGCTCTCCAATGAGTTATCAGAGGCCTGCTGGACCCACATATTATGATACAGACCGCCCAGACGTAACAATTCCTCATGAGTGCCCTGTTCCGCAACCTGGCCTTCCTTAAGCACAATAATTAAATCTACGATCAAGTCATCAATATGCCTGAGCAAAAACAGAGTGCAGCCAAGGTTCACCTGCTTCAACCACGGTGCGGAGTCTATGCGCGATAAATATACTTGTCCGTGCCTTGTCCAGCAACGTGCTGTTAATACTACGCATGAGCTCAGTTTCCGTGTGAGCATCCAAGGCCGACGTCTGGAAATTGCGGTCAATGAATGTCCTAATGTAAATCAGGCACACGGGAGCTCACAGCTTCATCAAAGAAAAGGATCGGGGGATCTTTGAGCAACACACGTGCAATCGCCAACCGCTGCTTTTCCCCTCCAGAAATCATCAAGCCTCTCTCGCCGACCGTGGTCTTGTAGCCATCGGGAAGACCCATGACTGTGTTATGAACGCTTGCTTTCATTGCAGCCGCTTTTACTTCATCGTCCGTGGCATCAAGTCGGCCATACCGCACATTGTGCATGATATCAGAATGGAACAGCGGCGTATCTTGTGGAACTACACCAATAGATTCCCGGAGACTCTGCACCTGAATGTCGCGGATGTCCTGGTCATCTATGAAAATCTGTCCGGAAGAAGGATCGTAGAAACGGTACAGGAGACGGAAGACCGTGGACTTCCCGCATCCGGATGGACCAACTATAGCCACTTTTTTGCCCGCCGGAACCGTGAAGGACAAGTTGCGGAAGATGGGCCGATCCGGATGATAGCCAAAGTTCACATTCTCAAAACGGATAGAACCACCTTTCAATGCAAGCGGTTTTGCATCCTCTTTATCCTTTACAAGGAAATCATGTCGGCAAAAACTTGTGATGAAGAATCCCTAGAGCGCACCTTGGCGGGAGCATTCTCAGTTTGGATATTGAACAATACTTCCATATCTAAAAGATTTTGACGCAACTCGCGATAGATGCTACCCAGGAAGTTCAAGGGAAGTGACAGCTGGAAAATTAGTTGGTTCGCCATGACAAGGTCGCCAACAGTCATGGTCCCTGACCAAAGCTTGTCTCAGACTAAAAATGTGTTATGAAAGTTCGGCCGACCACACCTTTCATGACACCTTGTGCAGCAAGGAACATTGTAGCTGTCAACGCTGTGGAAAAAATTACATTCTGACCGGAATTGAGATAGGCCAAAGATGTGGTGATCTTCACGGAAGATTTCTCGTATTGCTTGAGATGTTTATCGTACTGTGCAATCTCAAATTTCTCGTTGTTGAAATGCTACAACGGAATTTACGCAAAAAAGATGAAAACACGCAATAAATAAATACCTTAACTGCCTCGTAATTGATAAGTGAGTCGATTGCTACGGTCGCAGCTTTATTGTCCGCCTTATTTGCATCGCGGCGAAATTGAGTTCTAAATAAATTGAGTCAATGGGCTGGCTCAGATAAATAATAATACTGACCTCCATGAGGTTGTGCGAACGGTGAACCAAGTGTATGCAGCTAAAGTAGTGACAGTGATTGCAGCGAAATCCCAACCAAATTTCCAAGTCTATTTCAGTGGTGAGTAGGAAATGAAACTGAATCGGCTCTTGGCTCACAAGTATTCCGCAAACCATAGATATCTCCAGGGCAGTCGGGAAGATGCGGAAAATAATGGCCTGGAGCATGAATGTGATACCCCTGAGGTATGACATTCAAAATTTGTATTGTGCTGTCAAAATGCGACATACTTGGTACCGCGGTCAATTGCACGTGTAAGTCCACCGGTTTGCCGTGCGAGATGGAACTTGAGATCCAAGTTCAAGAGATGTTCAAAGGTCTCTCTAGCAACTCTGCGAACTGCTTGTTGACCAATATTGGCAAAAACAACGTTCAGTAGTTCTCCAAATAGCGTGGCTCCCGTCCGAGCAGCCCCATCTGCGATTTTTTTTATAGAAGGTGACGAATCCATATAGCTATGGACTCACATCCGAGGATGAGAGAACCTGCAACAACCCATAGTGTCGAATCGGCCATCACGTCTAGGTTTAACGCGTCAATCACGGACTTGAACAGCTGGGGCACCTGAACATTTAACACCTGATGAAGTCATATTTGGATTCAGTCACCCTCTTATTTTTATGCAGCACACCGTACCTTGCCAGCAATCAAAAGTCCAAATCCAAGGACAACACGACCGCGTGTGCCCCAGTCGTCTTTGGGCCAGACATGACTCATCAGTCGTTTGACAATAATCCAATCTTTTCTTCTCTGTTCTTTCACAGTTACATTGTCGGAATCAACCGACTTCGAGACGCTAGTGGCTGCAGGTGCGTCATTCGCGTGGAGAATGGAAGAGGATGTGAAAGTTGAGATGAAAGGAGTTAATTTCAAAGAGGAAGGGCGTGCATACAAACTCCTCATAGGCTTTCCATTCAATCCGTAATTCGGACGTGAGATAAGCCGTTGAGAAGTAGCGGCATTGGAGAACGCTCGAAGGGGGGTTGCTGAACGATAGACGAGCCGTGAAGTGAGAGGCGTTCCTGTCCACATGAAGGAACAAATGAACCTTGACAGTGCCGCATGCGCGACCAAGTGACAAGAGTAATACTGTATTTCCGGATTCCCGAAGTTTGAGTCGTTTCGGTCGCTCAAGAGCCTATTACATAATTTTGTAATATTGGTACTCAAATTGCTAAGTATAGCGTCATAACAAGAGTAGTCGGCTGTGATGCCATCGTAGTGCAACTCCGCGCAAGAACTCAGACACTAGGGGAAAATTACTATCAAACCCAAGATTAAATCCAGTCCAAATACCACGAACGAAGATGAAGAAGTGTACCACAGCTCGCTATAGATTCAGAAAACTCAACCGAACAGAAAGGCAGTACATGAGAATTCTATGAGAATTCTATGCAAGGTATCCAAACTTTTGTGCAAACTTCAAAGCCCATGACAACGGCTGACGCGGGTCAGACCGGTCAGGCCTAGGTCCGAGGGCTAAGTATTTCTGGTCAACGGATCATGCTATGATCTGGTTTATGGTTCGGTATAAGGTCTGGATTAGCAAGGAAATCTTTATACGGACGATGCAGAGCAATATTCACAATAACCTCTCCATACAGCATCTCAATGTAGCCTGAGACTACGCACAACAGGAGACAGAGGGCAGCGTGCAAATAAAGCCTCATTGGGTGCAGCACCCAACTCGGCACGTAAGCGACAGAAGTGAAGTGGGAAGGAAGGGATTTGACACTGATTCTGACGAGTACGTACGCTTAAGCTTCGGAGCAAAGTGTACAGGACGTTGGCGAGTAGCTTCCGTAATGACAGGCGCGGGTAAATTAGACTAGTACTGGCAGTAGTCACTGACCATGTTGACATATGTAGCGCTACAAATACGCACCTTGACAAAGAAAGGAGGCGAGGGAAACATGCGCGGGAAGGACTTGGCCATGCAAACCAACGGAGAGCCATTGAAAAGCAAGTCGAACGAATAGTGTTACGCGAATTACGGTTGTCACGTGAAAAACGAACTTTAAGCTCGCAAACGTTCAAGAAGGGTATCAAGACGGGTCTGCATGCATGAACGACTGTAAAGTCTGGACGGGGGCATGATCAAGGTAATTATCGGATCTTACTGCAGTAGTAATTCGCTGATCCGAGCCTTCAAGCAAACGTTTTACTGACATCCGGCCGGAGACATACCTTATCCTGAACAGGTCAACTCAAGGGTGACTACACAGGCGCCCGGCGGAGGTTCTCGCACGGCCTTAGTTATAAACCTTGATGGTGTACCTGTGTTCGAAGATCAGTCACTATTGGCTAAAGACGTACGAACGTGCCCGCCTAAGAATGGCGGTGTCCACATAGAGGCCGACCGCAGTTACAAAGGCGGACCTGATGGGGCGGATACGATCACTCTTCTTAGTCTAGGCCTGAGAATCCAGTGAGCATCGTCCATGCGGTATAAATGTCAATGAAAGCAGATACTACAGCTGCAGGCTTTCCCCATAATATCAGGGTCCTTATCCTCCGTGATTCGCAATGACCACAAATCCTTACCAATCATCAAGCCATGGATCGTACCATGAGCCCGAGAAGGCGCAGGTTACGCTGACACTTGATGAGCGCCGCCGCGCTGCTCTGGAAGAAATTGACAATGCGCCCTTCTCGTGAGTTTCATAAAATCTTCAACAGAAATTTTGCAGAAATTCATTTCACCCGGGCCCTACTAGGTGGTTCCATGTCAAGGTTGGTTTGGTTGCCAGTGTAGGTTTCTTTACCGACGCGTAAGTTTCTACATCCTGTGTCTGTCACTCCCCCTCACCTGCCGCCAGCTACGATATATTTGCCATCAACATCGCTGCCACGATGTTGGGCTACGTCTACGGTCACACGAGTGAGCATGCAGCCCCATTTATCCGTTGTTGTTGTGTTAAATTATACAAAGGTAATCAGCTCAATACCAACCAATCTTTGGGTGTCAAGGTAGCAACTCCTGTTGGCAACTTGGTCGGTCAACTCCTTTTCGGATGGCTCGCAGATCTTGTGGGCCGTAAGAGGATGTGTCAGTATTATTTCATCTCCAAGCTAATCACCTTCATTAACCAATGCATGATAGACGGTGTCGAGCTCATGGTCATGATTATTGCGACTTTCGGCCAGGCGCTCGCAGGCCAGGCCCCAGCAGTGAACGTTCTCGGTGTTATTATTGTCTGGCGTTTCATTGTAAGTGCAAAGAACTTCTTGAACATCTGTGACTCAACTCTCTGTCTATAGATGGGTGTTGGTATTGGTGGCGATTACCCTATGAGTGCCATCATTTCCTCAGAATTCGCCGCTACACGTTCACGTGGTCGTCTCATGACTGCTGTGTTCGCCGCACAAGGATGGGGTCAATTCAGTCAGTTGATATGTTTCTCCTAAAATGATTTTCAATAACGTATCCTGAGCGCAGCTGCTGCTCTCATTGGTATTATCGTCGTCCAAGCATACAAGAGTGAAATCCTCAGTTCCCCATTCCCTTGCGTCGTTCCTGTCGATTATGCCTGGCGTCTCTTGATTGGTCTTGGATGCATCCCCGGTGTTGTTGCACTTTACTTCCGTCTTACTATTCCTGAAACTCCTCGTTTCACCATGGATGTCGAGCGTAATGTCGCACAGGCTACTGCAGATATCACCAATGTGTTGAATGAGAATAACGCTACGGATATCAATGCTCTGGCGCAGACTGTCGCAGCCCCGACAGCAACCCGCGCAGACTTTGCCGAATACTTCAGCAAGTGGAAGAATTTGAAAGTCCTGATCGGTACCTCCTACTCCTGGTTCGCTCTCGATGTAAGTCCTAATTTGGCTCTTTTGAGGTCGGAAATTAATGTTCACATCCAGATCGCTTTCTACGGCCTCGGCTTGAACAGCGCAATCATCTTAACTGCAATCAACTTTGGCAGTCCCACCGGTAACAAAACTTCGGCACTTTATGTTTACCAGAACCTATACAACATTTGTGTCGGTAACCTCATCCTCTCCGTGGCGGGCTTGATTCCAGGGTATTGGGTATCTTTCCTTTTCATCGACTCCTGGGGCCGCAAGCCCATCCAATTGATGGGCTTTACTGTACTCACCATCCTTTTCATCATTATGGGTCTGTACACTTCACCGCTATGATCACGTCCGTGAGACTGACGATTACTGTGCAGGTTTCGCTTATAATGCATTGGACGCTACCACCTCAAGCAAAAACGCATTTGTCTTCTTGTACTGCCTCACCAACTTCTTCCAGAACTTTGGCCCTAATACCACCACTTTCGTGATTCCTGGAGAGGCTTTCCCTACTCGTTACCGTTCGACAGGCTACGGTATCTCTGCTGCGACTGGCAAGCTCGGAGCTGTCATTTCCCAGGTCGGCTTCGCTCAGCTTATCAACATCGGCGGCCCGAACAAATTCGTGCCACACATGTGAGTTGGCACGAACATTCTCGGACCTGTGTTCAGAAACTAAATTCGATTTCGTAGTATGGAGATCCTCGCTCTGTTTATGTTGACCGGTATCTTCTCTACACTTCTCATTCCCGAGACGAAACAGAGATCGCTCGAGGATATCTCGAATGAGGATCAGGAGGGCTACATCAGAGAAGTTCCGAAACCAGCTCGTTCCTGAGTAAATGTGTGCTGGATTATGTTTTTATTTTATTTCAAATATATAGCGCGGACCATTGTCTATGTATCACATTTAGTCGATGTAGGCATCAGTGTTGCTTACTTTAATAGCGAAGGTGATTGAGATCAACTAGCTGCGCATCCTCAGGCCTCAGCACTGAGCAATACGTCGGTCTGCAATTAGGAGCAGTGACAGTAACAATATGAGTAGACCGGGAACGGTTCTTCATTGTAAGATTTAGGCAAAGATGGGCCCGGGATGAGACGCCTTGAACGAAAGGATGGTGCTGCATCTTATGCCTGAATCCAAGCCCTGCCCGCCATGTTGGGGGAAACTAGGTTACACGTTGTACCACCGCAGCTCGGAAAGCCTTGGGATCGTCGACTCATCTAGGAGAGACAAGAGAATTAGCCTGCTATGAATGACTTTCATGAGAGGCCTTGGGATATCATGATGTACTTCATGGTGTAGGTAGAGATCAGTCGCTCATCCTTGATGGACTCGCGCAATCCTTTGGTTTATGCACTTACTAGTAGTACCAAACGTCCACATCCCTTTGTTTCACAGGATTTCTGTGATAAGATCACTAGATAAATGAGTAGGTGCGGAAAATAATGAACCTTTGTGCGCGATGATCGCAAGCTCGAGTGTGCGCCGTAATTGACAAGCTCTTCGTATTTGTTGTTGTTCTTCACCCGGACCACTTCACGGTTTAACGTTATAACTATTACCCACCACTCCCAGTTTAATGCTTACATCGCGTTCCGATCATCAAGGTATATTGATGGTTGAATGCGATATCCAGCTATCTATCTTGTTACATGACATGGACATTTAACGCTGTGCCCGCCGCGTTCGGTCCGACTACTGTTTGTTTAATCTCACTGTTTCCATTCAAGAAAAAACGGACAACCCTTTGTTCCTCGGATCAACCGACGTCAGTCAACTTTCTGGTCGATCTTTTCAAGTTATGTTGTATCGAGATCTGCAGCCACAGCGACAACTCGGCTAACAGTTGGAGTTCAAAACTTCGCGATCTATCGCGAAGTTTGCACTTGAAACACAAACACATACATTGCCCTCTGACTGTCCCTTTGACCATATCCTACCCGCGCCCTGCCCACGTCATATCATCGACTCCAACTCTACAGCCGTCAAGTATCTCGAAAGGCCCGGGCGTGCTGTGTACGATGTCCACGCAGTCTGCGGCGTTGCTGTGAAGATTTCAACGATACAGACGCCCAGCTGAGCAATACCACGTTGTTCACGAAATGATACAGATGTAATACGGTACCGAATCACTGTTCCCAAGAAGTGCGATGACTCCCGGGTATTGCATTACCCGATTGTCGGACTGAGGGTGTCGTTGTCTACAGCACATCAGCGCTTCAGCCTCAGTTATTTCAGGTGTTTGGCTCCGTGATGCTTTCTCAGGACAGACACAGTCTTGACCATTTCTGGAGGGTTATTGCAACACATCGAAGCTATGCCACGAGATTCACGTGCGGTGATTTCATGCTGAGACATCAGTGAATTGAGGTATGTGATGAGATGCGGTTGTATATTGACCACGGAATGCAATTCATGATTATAAACAACCTAGAGGCGCTTTAGCTGCACAATGTAACTTACTCGAGACTGTCACTCAATCATTACGCCAAAAGGCAGTGATGCTGAAAGCTTGCGTTTCAGTATCGCAGACAGTATTGATGGGAACTTTAGTAAGTCACCTAGTATACACATGTAGTCGTAGCCCTTGCAATTGAGCATACCACGACCCTTACTTGACCCTTACCGGGTCGTGTTTGGGTAAGTATTATTATGACTTACCGAATCGGGAAGTTTAACCCGTGACCGTGCTCTCAGTGAGAACAACTAAATGCTCTGCTGTCTTGTTTTTTCCCTCCCCGTGAATCATTCTAACAATTTACCGAGCTGACACTTTGCGACAGAGAAGCTCGAGTCACTACCATAAAGCCAAGGCAAAACTCGAGACCAGTATCAAGTCCACTTCGAGTCGTCTTTTCATGAAAATAAAATTGAAGCTCCCAAAAAAGGCGTCCGATGCTTCGGAGTCATCTACCAAGTCACACTGAGATATCGTCTCAGTCTATCTCGTCGTCCACGAGAAGGCCAAGTCGCTCAAAAAGGCTGTCGCAAAGGGTGCTAAGACTTTGGCATATACTCTTCTTGTTCATGTGCCCGCGGTGTTATCTAGAACCTGTGATATTTACGGGTCAGTGTGTACCCGTGCCCGTGGAGGGTACGGTATCGACTTTCCGGCCCGCCGTGGCGATTACACCCAGCCAGAAATTTGAAATAGGACTGACGGGACGGGTGCACATGTGGACTATGGCATAGCCGCACTGGCATTGGAAAGCGTCTACCTGTTGTAGTCGAGATGGCCGGTGAGTGTTTATAAGTGAATCTCGCGAACGAACTTGAACTTTGATACATTCTCCTTTTTTGAAGGTATGATTAGGGTAGCTGATCGTATAAAAAGGATATCGGCTGTGCTGTCTATTCAAGGTTAGTGTTCCGGCCAGAGCACAAAAAGGCATGAGCGTAGCGCTCAGCTACCACTAGTACTGAGATCTGACTCAGAGAGGCTAGATCAATCATTCAGGCTGTTCGACTAGGTTTCCCTATAAGCCTAATTCGGCCATTTTTGCAACATTTGTCAGCGCCCTTCATCAATGGATTGTAGCTGAGAGTCATTTACCAATGGCTTTATGCGGTTACTACCTGTACTATTAGTGATGCTAAATAGCACGTACGCTTGTATGGTTACCCTTCTGAAGTTCCTTCGATCTACATCTTATCCTCCAAAGAAGAATCGGAAACCAGCAGCAACGACATTCGCGCCATGACCCAATTCCTGCCAGCATATAGTTTCGCTACCAGAAGCATGGTTCCCCTGATAACTGGTTTTAGTATATCATCTATGTATGATCGTGTTATTGAGAAGGTGCTAGTCGTATACTAACGAAGGCCGACAGAATTTTCTTGATTTTGACCGCGCAAGTCTGGATCTATTTCAGGAGACGTGGAATTCGATCCCGGGAGAACAAGCGGAGCAAAAGTCTGGTATGAATTTACGTTGCATATCACGAACTAATCGTTGACAGCGCAGAACAGGTTGCCCTCATCTGGTAAAAATCTCTAATTATGCGTTTCATGCAGCAGTTGACGGAAAGACTGACGTTGCGTTACAGGTTGATGCAAGCTGCTCAAATGTGAGTCCCTATAGAAAATATATGTACAGGCTACTGGAAGTCTTGCTAGGGTAATCACTACTCGGTTATCGTGCATTCATGCGATGGAGTTCGATGATGTATCCCGTTTCAGTGGCTATATGTCGATGTTAGTATCGTCGGTGACTCATCAAAGTGTTTTCTGACAGAACGATAGCGACTGGGCGCTTTACACCGGAATATGGGTGAGGGCTTTTCTTCCCCCGGTCTCGAACCAATAAGCTCACTGTCGTTCCATAGTCCTTGACCACGTCCCTTGTGCATGGCGTCTTCATATCTAGGGTTTTCAGACGTACGTGCTGCTAAAGTACTACCATTATGCTTCTTCTTGATTCGCGCGTGAAGTTGAGAAGAGTCTCTATGGTAAACGGAGAATAACATTTGTTCTGGTAGGCACTGCGTTTGGCTACTTCGGAAACAGCGGCTAATCGCGCCAATCAGATTGCATTTTGTGTCATGGAGCAAGGTACGGTACTTTATCCTGCAACGGATAATCGCTACCTAATCACAGAAAAATAGTTTTTGGTCTTCTTAGTGCAATCTTCATGTAGGTCCAATTTTATCAGTGTCGCCCCGTCAATTGTTTCTCAAATACGGGAAACAGCGCTAAACTAAGTAATCATAACTATAAAGTCATGATTGTGGTAAGTTTGTTCTACCTTTGATCGGGATGTTGGCAACTCACAAGGATGAAGTGGTCTACCTCGATCTCGCTTGGTTGTTCAGCAATCAATGATGTTCTTATCGCTGGAACTTTGGTATATATTCTCTACAAACACAGGACTGTATCGCCAAGGTGATTAATGAATTCGAGTATGAAATTTACCTGTATAATTGACCGTCTTTGTGCTCAGAACTAACCAAATGATCATGAAACTCATTATATTCTGCTCGCAAACGGGTCTGATTACAACGCAAGTTCCTTGGTAGTGACAATGGATATGTACTCACCGCTTTCTGTGTAGCGTGGCGGCATCCATCACTATTGGAATTGTGAGTGCTTCATCTCGCGCATTGACTATATCTCTGACTTAGATGTAGTGGATAGCTTGCCGTTTTGATATTTCTCATCTATATATGTGTGTTCCTCTTGGAGGCTGTGAGTGTCTTGTTGTTATCAACTCAAGTACACGGAATGTTCTGACGTCCTGGCTGGTCAGTATATGCTACATGTCTTCTCGCCAAGTGAGTCGTTCTCAGGGGTAATATAAGAGACTACTGATATCTTGCTCAGCTTCATCGCTCGGGAATCCTACCTACAGCCACAGACAGTCCACGAACCCGAGATTTCCGAAATCAGTCTCAGTTTTGGACCTTTCACACAGGTGATTCATGTGGGCTTGCCAGACAATAACTCAGGGCAACAGGAAACATTTGCAATGCAAGAAGGAACACATTCCTCAAAAGCGTCTTCCTGTTAAGTCGAGTGGCTATATATGATAATCCTTCACCATCTCGCGATCGGTGTTGTCGTAATTTCCTAGAGTTAAATTATCATCGTACGTATGTGTCAAGAAGTTGTTCGATATCCACTGTATTTACATTCCTCGAGGGTCGCAGTCAGACCATTAGAAGGAACACAAATCATTTCCTGATTCTTCACAGTGCCTCCGTCCTTCTAGAATACTATGAGACATATTTCCGTCGGAATGCCGCCGTGCACAAATACTATGTTCAAATCACTGAAAACATATGTTATAATGAAGACGATAAGCATAATCGGCTAGAATGTGGCAGCGCAAGGTATATCTACATGCATCGTTATCCTCTACTTATGAGTCCATCAGGAAAACCCTCGGATACAAAACCAGACTAAATATGATGAACTTCGTGAACTTTTTTCCAGGTCATGGTAGTTTTGCAAAAATAGATAACTTAGCGGATTAGAGAACCTTTTCACTACCACACGAAGTACGGTTTTCCGGAGCGGGCGAGGTTTTCTGGAGGAACGGGAGAGTCTTCTGGAGGGGCGCGAGGGCATGCTAGGAAGATATATTATTCATAGATGGCGGGAAGGTGGGTCTAGCAGACTACTTTCCCATAACATAGAAACCGGGTCTGAAAGACAACTATTGGTTCCGAAAAGTAATGCCTGAGGTGTGCGAACACGAGGACATCCCAGTTTAAACTTCCAGTGCACTGACGCTCATTGTGTCTTGCTGTCAACACGTCGTGACCTGCTGAGGAACATATTGTTGTAAGTGGTGATTTTAAACCTTATGGGATGAAAGCTGAAACGGAGCTCCGCCTAGATGTCTTCACCCATCGTTAGAAGACAGGAGACCTCAAGGATATTGCCTTGCCAGAAGTTTGAGGGACATATCAAGTCTGTCCACGGCGCCATACATCTACCAGGCGGACAACGGATAATGACATGTTCATTGGACGGCTCGCTGCGAGTATGGAACTTAAAGAGTGGGAAACAGATAGGAGACGACTGGCGGGACGGAGATAGTCCAGTGTACACCATAGCGTTATCTCCGGACGGGAAGAAAGTGGTCAGCGGGAGTGAGGATGGCGGAGTGAGGTTGTGGGACATGGACACAGGCAAAGTCATCATGAAATGGATGGGGCATACAAAGGCAGTGAATTCTGTCTGCTGGAGTGGAGACGGTCAGCGAGTCTTGAGCGGATCTCGCGAAGGGACTGCAAGACAATGGGATGTAGAGAGCGGAGAGGCAAAGCTCGTACCCATCAACACCGACAAATACTACATCTGGGTAGGCGTCTACTCGCCAGACATGACCATGTTTGCAACTAGCGTCGGATCCAGACAGCATGCCAAAATTTGGGATGCCAAGACAGGCAAGCTTGTCGCTAATCTTGAAATTGATATGGTGCAGTGCCTGGCTTGGACTCTGGATGGAAAAACGCTTATATCAGGGTTGCGCAATGGCTCGATTAGTACATGGAGTACTACAACTTGGAAACAGATTGCAGTGTTGGCCGATGGGTACCGGTGTGTCGTACACTTGGGACGTTTCTGGGATGCTAAAAGAAGCTAGCCTTAGCAAACTTCTGTTGGACAAGCCGGTCCTTGCTGTACGTGACTCTTTTTATGATCAGGTCCTATTTGCTGAGATCCTGTCGCAACTTGCATGTTCTCAGCACCCTCAATCATGGGCATCGCGTGCGAGCACTCTTCGTGACCGACTTTTTTCTTTTTTCTACCCTGACGCCCACGATACGTCTTCGCGACCCCGCCCTTTCCACTGGGTTCGATATAATCTCTCTGGCAGACCAACCGGTGAATATATCGAGCTACGCGAGCGTCCCTCAGCAGTAGTCGATGTTCCGTATGCCAAGGGCAAACGTGTATGTAGTCTTCTTCCTTCTCGAATATTCAAACCCCATCTCATCACAAAGGAACGCATCAGCAAGAGAAAGACGGATGAAAACAACTCCATTGAGAACTGGGAACCCTGCCGCAAGCACCTCACGTCCTCCCAATGGCAATACCACACAACACTCTAATGCAGCTCAAGCCCAATCTTCGCAAGCACAGGCTGCTGTTTCCCCTTCCACCGCACCTCCCGCCGTCAGTAATACACCTTCAAGCGCTAATCCTCATGCAACAATCCACGACACCCTCGATCATGGGCATCGCATGTGAGCACCCTTCGTGATCGATTTTCCTCTTTATTCCACTCCGACGCCCACAATTGGCACCGTTTACATACCACGGTTGATTCTGATTTTTGTCGTTGCCAACAAGCCTTCACTGATCAGGAAAGCGACTCTTCCCAATAAACATGTGTACTACTAGTACTGAAATGAAAACACTTGCATTTGCGTGCTCCAGAAATAATACATATGTAGATTGACTCCGGTCACATCAAGTAGGTAGGGAGGAAAAACTTGGCTACAAGTCAACAATGCTTCTCAATACGTCTCAAAAAGTGCGACCTTCTCTCCGACCTCACTGCATGTGGATGAAGTCAGTTGAACCTTTGCGAGATCCCCTCTCACGCTCAATACCCGCCCACCAGTCAAATGTTAATCAGCAGGAGCTCGTTCTTAGCGAGTTTAAGACCTTTGTTAGTTTATGACGATACCCCAATAAATATTCACACATAGCGAATCCTGCCTCATCTTCAGTTCATCAGGACGGCAACGATGAGGATCATAATGGCCTCACCTCAGTTGTCAAACTCGGGCTTGGAGTCGGAGGCCAGCGCGTCTTTCAGCTCACACTCGAGGACCTTGCCCTCCATCGTGTTGTCATCAGCAGGCGCATCTTTCTCGGGCTGACACATTTTGCGCACAAGATCCTCAGCATGATCAAGTTGCGAATCAGCAGTACAGAAGTCCGCGACTTCGCGTTGATATCGTTTCTTTTTTGTCTCCATGTCAGTTTCGGAATCGATGTCGTTTCTTCGAGCTAAAAGATTTTTGAGGAATTTGAACTCCGTGTCAGTCCGTGCATATTGCATAGCATCCTGCTGGAGAACCAGTTGAGACAATGTGGCTTGTTGAACATGTGACTCGACTTCCCAAGCAGGCGCTTCCATTCGCGCTTAGCTTGCTGCGCGATGATGGCTTGCGTGGCAATCTGAATAGAAACAAATCTCAAGCCGTTTTCAAAGGTTTCTTGACTCTCAGGCTGGTAGGGTGCTTGTCAATATGAAGAGGTACACCCATATGTTAACACAATACCTCTTGGCTATCATTTTCCAGATCCGAATTCAGGCAAGACTTCTCGAGCTGCGATTTTGCACGCTTCACAGAGTAGGACAGATTCTTTATCATAGGGGGGATGCGCGGAAGCGCACGAAGTTCATCGTCTGATGAATTACTGTCGTCGTCGTTGATGGGTGCCCGTCGGCGCTCATATGGTTTGTGACTCAGACGTGTACTCTGTGGACGTCTGGAAAAGTTGGAACTGTGATCAGGACTCTTGCTAGTGGCGATAGAACTCGGAGGACAGGTGAGTTGATTGTACATTATGCGTGTTATCCTGGAGGCTGCCAACGTGGAGCTCAGACTCGGATCCAGCTGGGTTTCAAAGTATCACTTTGACACATAATCACCTTGCTTGCAAGGTCATAAGTATGCCATCTGACGAAATCGGACTAACTGCCAATAATAAACCCCAGTGAGAATCGACAATATTTATAGATAGATAGCTAAAAAGATAATACCTATGAAAAATATCGATACCGTTTGACGTGTTTTGACAAATGAGACTTTTTGAGACGAAAAAAGATAGAGATCGAAACGAACATTTAGCGCTTCGATACGATTCTCGTTGGCTTTAGATCACTTTTAGATGCATATATGCGCTGAAAATGTTCCATTTGGGAGGTATCTAATGCCATTGAATGAGGTATCTATAGGTATCGCTATGGTTAGCATCATAAAAAAAACAGCAACCGTACATCCCATGTGACAGCCAGTAACAGCCGGTACAAGGTGCACAATTGCTACCATCCCCACAAACACATGACAGACGTGTGTTGAGTTTGTCAGTTTCCATATAAGTCCGTGCATGCAGCGAGGTTTTATGTACGCTTCTACCAGCCTTGTACCAGTTGGTAGACCCTGATAATAAATACATGCCGCTACAACTGTTGTTATAATTGTGCTTCCTGGTGGTCCCTTGCGCAAGTGATGAAATTGATGGATATCTCTACAAGCCTTGTTATGTTTGTGTCAGTCGGCAGACCCTTGTTTGCTTCAAATTCAATGCCGCATACTACTACAAATCTTGCAGCATTCGTGCTTCCTGGCAGTCCCTGGCATGGATGATAAACTTCTATGCAAATTCCTATAATCCTTGTCATGCTTGTATCACTCAGTAGACATACATAATACAACAAATCTTGTGTTTCCTGGTGCTCCCTGGTGCGGGTAATGAATGCCAATAAACTTCTATGCAAATTCCTATAAGGCTTGTCATGCTTGTATCACTCGGTAGACATACATAATACAACAAATCTTGTGTTTCCTGGTGCTCCCTGGTGTGGGTAATGAATACCAATAAACTTCTATGCATATTCAGCCAGTACAATCACTAAAATCGGCCAAAATATATTCCCTTTAGAATCAGCACGGGCATGCCTAGTATATACTAGTCTCGACTTGCAGCCGGGCGTTCAGGGTACACAAAGTTCAAACACTACCCCATATCTCTACCCACTCGCGACCCTGCATACAGCAAGGGTCACCGATCACTGCTAGCAGGACGGGTACTACATGCGGGTACTAGTATCGGACGGTTCAAACCTGTCACGGGCCCGGGTATTTCATAGCCTATAGGCAGCAGAATAAATAGTGGACAATGTACTGTATACTAGTATTTACGAACATGAACCTAATTAATAACTGGAGTTAATCACCGCAACCGTACATGGTTACAGCTAGGCAGTAGCATGGTATGGGTTTGCACAGGTACGGATACTGGTCCATGGGTCCACAGGTATCGGGAGTCAGAACGAGCGAGCAAGAGCAGATGTAAGGACGACCAATGACCAACGAGCAATGAACGACCAATGACCGGTGACCAACGACCAAAGACTCAAGACCAAAGACCAAAGACCAAAGACCAACGACCAATGACCAACGACCAACGACGACCAACGACCAAAGACCAACGACCAACGAAGACCAACGACCAACGAAGACCAACGACCAAAGACCAACGACCAACGATGACCAACGACCAACGAGTAGATACAAGGATGAGCGAGAGCGGAGGGAGAGCAGCGAGAGGACAAGTGCAAGTGAATGAAAGCAAGTTCATATAAGAAGAAACACTCACAAGTGAACTTTGTGAGGCACAAATAAGCGGCGGTCACAAAGAGCAAATATTATCCACGGAACCGAGGACAGGCATTTGGCCCAACTCAGACGCCATACCATTAATGTCATGTCCATTTGAATCTGTAAAAAATGAGTTCATAATAGACACATAATCGGTGCCAGTCTGAGTCGACGTCATTGTAAACTAACGGTTATTGAGACTTTACATTCCTGAAAAAGAACGGAGCTACAGATCAGACCCGCAACTCGTTATGCGGATAAGCCATGATGCATGATGACCTAATGGTCAGTCTTGATTCTTCTGTGACCGGAATGCATTAGACTTACATAGTGCGGTTGTATTGTGTGTAATGCCGGTGACCTCGTGAAGCTCAAACAAACAGAGTCGCATGTGAGATGCCAACCCTGCACTACTGTAGATCCGACCATATCATAACCGCATGAAGAACAGAAGTGTCAGCCTGAGTTTCAAGTTAAGCTAAACCAACAGTGGCCTAGTGAGCGATGAAAGGAGATGAGCTTCGATGCGACGTCAAGCCAAGGCTGCAGGTATTTTTTTTAGCAATGGAATTACTCTGCATAGTTCGGCAGGTGACTGGGAGGAACTCACTGAAAATTGTGTTCTAACGCCACAGCGATCCGATATGGAAAATGATGACACGCGGCACCATTCAGTTTATTTGGTTCATGTCTGTGCTGATGCTAGTGAGTTGGAGGACTAAGCCTGCGTGTCCGTGCCATGACTCACTCCGACTCGGAATTGTTCGGGTTTCTGATTATTGGCACGACCTTCATGATTTTCCAATGGCAGTCTACTAGTACATAGTCTTACATTAAAAGCTTTCCATCGAGCTTGAATATACATCGTGATGGTATAGGTTTACAACAGAAGGTATCATAAATGATAAGTTTACTTGGCACTGCCCTCCAGAATGCGATGAATCTTGGACAGCACTTCTGTTTGCCTGTCAATGGCAGCTTCGAGGCGTTTCACAACATTAAGTACTGAGGTTTCATGAGTCGTACCTCCATTAAATTCAAAGGGGCTTCCCAACTTCCTACGCTTTGGCGCTTCAAGTGCTGGGACTGATTGAGCACGTTGGACATTGGTCAGGTTTCGCCCAAAGCGGTGTGGTGTCTACATTCAATATGGCCATTAACAACTGACGTGAAAAATGAAATGATGAGTCCAGCTCACCGTTCCTCCCACGGAGTCAGACTCAGAGGCCATTGTTGACCTCTTGTGCTTCAGGGGCCGAATTTCCGAGTCACTGCTACGGCCTCCAACTTGTGTGGTCAAACTATCGACATCCTGGAACAATAACCATTAGATTTGGGTGTATGATATCTTGAGGTGGCCACTGTACCCGTTCAAGTTCCTGGTGTTTGGATACATCTGCGAGTGCATCTGCGAGTGCAAGTGCAGGTTCAACTTTCGTGCGACGGTAGCACCCGCAACTGTATACGGGGGCGCCTTGGCCATGGGATTGGCCACCGAGGCACGGCTCATAATCATGGCTATGTGGAGTGCTGGGTGTGCTGCTTCCACCTTCACACAACTCCTCAATTCTAGCAACTATGAGGAGAGCTTCAGCTTCGCTTAAGCCAGGTAGGTGTGAGTCCGAGTCAGTACTGGTATAGGGCATGGCGAAATGTGGTCATCCAGGCTCTTGTGACAGAAAGTTGAATCTTGATATGGATTTTCAATGTTCCGTAAAACAAAGTTCTTGAGCTCCGTCTGATCTTTGCCACATACAGCTGGGCTTTAGTAACTTTCCCGATGTGGCACGGGCATCATTAAAAAATGTAGGGTTTGCGAAGGACTGATCACCTGGGTTGCGTGCAGAGCAGCACCGCCACCACACCACGCCACACCCAAACTGAGGATGGGCGCGACCCCAGGCAGCTGCAGGAACGAGCCCAAAGATGGAGAAAAAGACCGCAGGAGGATGCGGGACATGTGGTCGACATTGTAGACGGAAAAATGGGGATGGAAGAATATGATGCGGCCCTGTTATGCTCACTAAAGTTGTTGATTGCCTCGCCTGTGATAGTCAGACAGTCAAACAGCGCATTATACATAAGAGACAGAATGAACTCACAAGAACCAGTGAGGGTACCCCGTACTGTGCAGCATACTACTGATCCAACAAATATACGAGAGAGGCCACAGGGGGCCGGTTGACCCATACTGATCCGGCAAACATACGAGAGGGGCCACAGAGGGTTGGTTGACCATGCTGGGTGCATGATGCCCCACATCGGTACCTGGTGCAGGGATCAACAAAGAAGGACCAGCCTTCAGTGAGTCTTCAAAGGCCAGACAGAGACGGGACATACCGATAAGCATGAATGGAGCGCTCATGAGTTTCTCCTGCACGCCCTGGTAATAAGTAGTGAAGTACTATTAGTACAGCTGCCAGATATTGAGTGAAGTGACACTCGAACGCACACTCACCGGTGTTGCCCAATTTTTGTCCGGCCTGTCGAGTCATGCTGATCGTCGGTGGTCCAGGTCCAGGTGCCACGAGTGCGATTGGCAATCGAGCCCAATGAGGAAGGTAGTGATGTGGTTGAACGTTAAGTCATCAATGCATCACATTTGCAGTCTAGCCTCACTAAGTATAGCTGCCGTCGAGGCTCAATGCGAACTCGAAACGACCAAATTTGTTTCAACTCGAAACTCCGATTTGAAACGAGTTCGAGATTTACAATTGACTTGTATACTTTGTGTCAATGGCCTGCGGGTTGATCAATCATCCAGGAAACAAAAGTGAGGCCGGTAACAAATACTCTATTATAACAGTGGCGGATCATACAGTATTCATACAGTACAAGGCTTACAGTATTCATACAGTTGATTCATCAAATACTATACACCGGCAGTTACGCACCCCTGTACCATGTTTTTGAACAGGCCGTGCAATAATACTTTGGAAAGTCGTCAATTCACATATGCCAATGATCAGAGTAAATACATACTACAATTCAAGGCGAGGTGTGCCAGTTAATTTCCCTTGTTATGTTGTTCAGTGTAAGGCCCATCATTGAGGCGGCGATGTTTGAAGCGGCTGCTCGGCATTGGCGCAGGTGGTAACAAGACGATGAGTTCTCGTAAAACAGCTTCAAAGATGTCATGCCTTGAATTCTTCACGTGGTGATGGCAAAAAGCCATATGAACTTCAACAAGCGCACCCTTAAGTTTCGCTTCGTACTCGAGTGGTGGGATGAGAACGTGGTTCTGATCATATGCTGGTAATGGGCAAATATTATGCCTGGATGCGACATCCTGTAGATGGCCTTTACATCGGTCGGCAACTGGCCAAGTCGCGATGTCAAATTCGGAGCTTAGGCTGTCTGGGGAGGCTAAAGCGGATACTTAGGTTCATACAACAACAAAGGAATATTCCTGACTCACGAACAGTGGTTGAACTGTTACCATCTTCGCCACTAGTATCACCTTGAGGTTTGTCATTGGCCTATTGTATGATAACATTCAGTATTATTAGAGAAGATTGATGAATCACTAAAACTAACTCACCTCAAAGAGGCGGTGAGTGAGCTTGATTGATCTGCGGCCAATAGCATCCTGAATAACACTAAGGGTCTCGTAGTATCTTTCCTTTGGAATTAGGTTCTCGAAGGCGCTAAGATTATTGAGCACGGCAGGGAAATCTCGTGACGAGAACTTGAAGGACTTGCTACGACCTGCAACGAGTCGACAGCTCAATTTCAAGTCTGCTAAGCGGCCATGGAAGATATTTGCAGGATTGAAGTTGCCGTCCGGTGTGAAAAAGAAATCGTTACGACTGATTTGGAATACTCCACGGATGATGAACTCTTCGTCATGGTCCAGACCCTTGGTGATGAGGATGTTACCATCCCTTCCACCTGCGAAATACTCGGCACGATAAGCAAGCCTAGGCATTGCAGCATAAAACCCTCCAGGAGATGTCTTCAGCTTGTTGAGTACCGATATATGAGTTTTTGGAGGACTCAGAGTACTGGAGGATAATTTGGCTGGCGGTGTGGTAGTATGTGGCACGTTCATGTTTTGGGTCATGCGGAATGGCTTATGAGTGTAGCCCGGTAGATTATTAATGGGAGAATAAGATGATCCGTGCATGTGTACTGCCAGGGACACGAGTGATGGGACCGAGTGCTGATTATTGCTCGTCATAGTAGGGATTAATGGGAATGGGCACAAGGCTGTGGGTAGCGGTCATAAGACTTGATTTGCATCTGAAATAAAGAAACAATACAAACTAAAATGGAGTACAACACCATTCCTAATTAGATACGGCCTTGCATGGAGAATGGAAATCGATGGAATCTGAAGCTTAAGAGTTGGATGTCCGTCGACATCTTACGAGCATCAACCAAATGGCGCATTCCATTGATACTCCGACGGATGATGTTGTAATTACTGAATATTGCATAGACTGGCGTGTCGCGCGGCGACACGCCAGTCTATGCAATATTCAGTAATTAGATTTCCATAGTTTTGAATGGATGGCTCACATCCCTTGGTTCTCAGAATGTATTGACACAAAAATGCATTTGCACTGGCACGACAAAAAAAGGGGGCTATATGCCCGTACTAGTAGTATTCTACAAGGTCAGATACTGATTCATTACTATGTGATAGTGTCACTTTGCTCGCCTCTGCAATACCTATAATATCGTGACCCATCGTAACCTGCAGTACACCAGGTCTTAAGACCTCGGGATCAGGCCATAAGTAAGGAATCTCAGGGACACGACATCCAACCTGAACTGAATCGTCGAACCAATGTGGTGTGAGGATGGACATGCGGGTATATGGTGCAAAATACATTGCAGTTTGATACTACGCCATGAGGGATAGTGCAGTGAAAAATGGTCCCATTAGCATTAGATTCACAGTAAATGAAGCAAAGAGAGCAAATACCTTGTCGCTCTGTTCATGCAATGCGAAGAGATGGGTCACGTCGCGAGTAAGGGCTGTTCGCCACTGCCCTCCTAATGAGGTGATACCGGCTGAGAGAACTTCAAGGTCCGGTCTGGAGAGCTTGTGATCAACATTAATGCCATACGATATGACCGAGGACAGTTCACTCACATCAGTGGCACATGCAACGACACCTGAAAAAATCATTGTTGGATCAGGTGAATAGTACTGCTCACTGAGATATTGTCCGTCAATGCCTTCGTACCAAAGTGAAAAATAGGAGGCTCACAGTTGAAGTTTTCCAAGGACTATACTCTGTCGTACCCACATGTCCGATACTACATGCAGATATCCCTGGGTTTCACTCTGAGTGTGCGATCCAGCAAGCGCAATAAGATGGGTATGCGGTGGTGCATTCATTGCACCGTGGAGATTCAGTAAGGCAGAAAGTTCCTCGTGCCGTTCCACTTGTATTGAAGATGAAAGGACATAACGTACACCATTGAAGAGGGCCATCCTCAAGGTGTATGGTATAGATGTGAGAAGGAGTGCGACACGATAGGTCAATGGAACATTCTTACAGAAACTATGTCACAGTTGGCCGGCACACCCAATGATCCAAGTGGTCACAGTTATGGTGTGGTACGTCACGGCGACTCCGAGAGGAGGTAGGTATCCCTGGCCTTAACAAATTCAACCAGAACCATGTGGCACTAACACACATTAGGCACGAACGAAAAAAATCAAAATGTCAGGGTTAGAAGGCTACATTAAGGTTCTTCAGGCTCACATGGGAGGCGCAATTAGTTGTAACCAGCAGGTATCGGCAAGGCCCCACCGGACAAGTTGAATAAACGCTAATTCAGCCACACAAAAAAATGTGTCAGGCATGTCAGGGTCAGAATTACATAGAGTGAACTTTGAAAAGGCACTCCTGCGCACCAAGAAAAGACCACGAGTTCATTAATTTCCTTCAAACACGCAAGTATACTTCTAAATCCTTTTACATGAAATGCATCTTCTTGGCCAAATTCGCGTGTTTGTCCTTGAAAATTCTTCCTCCAGCATTCAAGGTCAAAGAGCGTCATCGTTGCTAGAGATGGTGGCAGCGTCGAAACCCATACATATGGTAGGGTTGAAATGGAACGCGCCACTGTGCGCACCAAAACATTTTGCGGTAGATCCATCCGATTTTCCCGCCCCTTTCTTGTTGACCTTTCCCGGTAGTCGTTTTTGCCGTGCACTGACCGAGTTCAAGATTGCAGCTCGGATGTTTTTGATTCTGCATGGCATACTAGTACTGTTGGGCGCTGTTTATTGTACACTTGTATTGTACTAATGCATGGCACAAATCCGAAATGAAGTGCAGATGAGTCAGTTGATGGAATGAAGCTTAATGAAGATTAGGGATTGTTCTGAAATCAACATCACCTTGCTTGCAAGGAACCCGTTAATTCTGTGAATTGTCTACAATTACAAACAATGGCATTTTCCGCATGCTTCTCCGTTCGTAACATTTGCTATGATTGTGACCAGTCTCTGTCCTTCCAAAATACCATTTCAACTGCGCTCATTCATGATTACATTCAAAGTAAACTGATTAGAAAGATACGAGAAAATGTGGCACTATCAGTACAGGTATGCTGCAACATGTTAATATTGGATCAGAACGTATATGGGCACATAAACGAGGTTGAATTGAGTCAGTGGCATCTTTTTTTCTGGCGGGATGTGCGTGTCGGCTGAGCTACTGTTCTTGAAGCTGCATGATGTGCAGACTCGCATCAGCTGTGTACATGATTTGAATGAGGGAGAAATTGAATACCATGCATGATGTTTCCATTGTCATTGCTCTCAGTCGTACCTTGCGAGCCCTGTTCTCCACTATTAGGAGAACACTCATTAGAATCGAAAAAACTGTCCATGTCGTCCTCGCTGTCAAATGCATAAAGTTCTGCCCTAGCCCTGGAGCGGCCACGCTGCACAAGTCCGGGGGTCTCTCTATTCCAAATATGGATTAGCATATAACAAAAAAAATCATGGACGACCTTACAACTTCCAATGGTTAAGTGTTTCTTCCACCCATTGCTTGTTAGTATTTCCTTCCAACATATCGACCACTCGATCATAGAAAAGAACGAGATCAAAATCTTCTATTTGCTGACACCATTGTGTTGCAGAGCTGAGTTGGAAATATGCCTTGCGTCGGTGATCAGTTTAAGTGCATAAATCTTGTGCAAGGCTTACCTGTACAGCTGCGTATGCAATTGCTCGTGGCAGTGGCGACTTCATCCCGTGAATTCTACCTTTTGGAGCCTTAGTACCTTTGTGAGTGTTTGCAGAAATGGCACTGGACGGTCCAGTGAATATGTGACGAAAGACCTGTTCAGGTCATAAAATAGTATCCAATGAATAAGGATAAGAAGGAAGAACATACGCGCTTGAGGTAGTATCCCCGAAGACAACCTTGACTTTTCCTGGTGGGGTCCAACATAGACTCATCGTATAAAAATGTGGGAAGCTTTGCGGCCGTAATCGTAATCTGGCCTTCCTTTACCTTATTCATAAATGACCTATGGCCGGTTACATGTCAGTAAATAAATAATATTAGCACGACTAATGGGGGATCGTTGTCAAATATGTCCAGCGTCCGCATCGGGCACAGCAGTCGCGCAGTCTGAGGGTGGTTCCATCCACGAACAATTTTCCCGTGCTGCTTGAGCAGAGGGGATTGAACTGGTCGGTTTCAGGGTTCTTGAGCATGTATACTAGTCCTTCTCGCATCAGGCTCCAGTATCATCAGATCGCGCATCATTTGCAGCAGACGAAAGCTGGTAATTTGTAAGACAAAGAATACAAGAATGACATGCAAAGATTGTGTCACCGCATGAATGAAATTGTCCATGGCCGACGGAAATCTCTCGAATCCCGATATAAGGTCACTGAAGGTCGGTACAAGCTTGACGAGTTCTTTGTAGTGCTTTATGCACAACTCCTTCTGATGACTGCGCAGATAAAATATCAGTATCAGATAGCTTAGGTACAGACTTACTTGTCCAAAGCTTCTTCAGGTTGACCTGAAGTGTCTTCCCGCGATTCAGAAAATTCGGCTTCTATGCCTTCATATAAGACATCCTCGAGCAAAGTAAACGGATCGATTGCAAGAGGAAAACCACCGAGCTGCACGCAAGTATAGTTCAATCGGACCATGACTGGTCTGATAGTGAGCAACGCGTGACGATTTGAAAATTTAAAAGTTACCAGATCTTTCTTTTACGGCCGCTTTTTACACCCAAGTTCAGGTCTTTGAGCAGATCTTCAACGTGGCTTGACGTTTCCGATATGTTGGATGATTCAGGTGGCATAGTGGATTGGATGTAGTATCGATGCAAGACTTGTGAGTGACACTGTCAACCGCACTGGTATTCGCACCGGTATTGTTGAAGTTCAACCTGAACTTGAAGATCCGGACCGAACTAGAAACAGAAGTGTATGACTTTATAACTATATTGGACTGATGGGACTAACCTTGTTATTGAAATGCAGAGATCGATTGGATGATCGGATCACGGTCCAGCTCGAGCGGTCAGGGTATGGCATAATACTAAATTTGTGGCATTGCTGTCAGGCTAAGACTTGGCCGTGGCGAGAGGATATTAAATATTAAGACGAGATACACGGGCTTGGACTTGGCGAGAAGGAAATGATGGTAAATATTAAGATGAGATAGACGAGTTGGAATTGGCGAGAGGGAGATGATGGTAAATATTAAGACGAGATAGACGAGCTTGGACTTGGCGAGAGGAAGATTATGGTAAATATTAAGACGAGACAGACAAGTTGGAATTGGCGAGAGGGAGATGACAGTAAATATTAAGACAAGATAGACGAGCTTGGACTTGGAGGTCAAGGCTGCTTATAGACGTCGCATGCTCCAATCTAGCATATGCCGTGCCGCGTCTGGAGTTGTTAGAACTGGCAGGAATTGGGACGGCGATGAAAGACGAGGGGCTTGTGAGGCTTTTGGGAACCAAGCCACTTTCCCGAAAGCTTGATCTTGAGGATAATGAGGAGATCACTGACGCTGTCCTGAGTGCACTGACCAACCAGCATTCAACCACATGACTCACCTGCACGCAGCTCGCCTGTCAAAATGAGCGACCATTGCTGTTGTTGATGATTGATATTGGGAGGCCGTACGAAAATGGATGAGTGATGGAGCCAATGAGACTGAATAGTCAAAGTATGGCACTGGAGAGCCCGTACTGACGAAAACACCACTTGTAGCGAGGAGGACAGTTGCCTTTTTGAAGTATATCAGCGTCGTCTTGAGCTCGCGCGAAATGAACACAGATGTGCAAGAATGTCACCGAAACTGTCAGAATGTGAACGAGAGTGAACATTAATGTCGAAGGACACAATGGACGTGAAATTTGACTCACCGATTCAGAGTAAGCTACATGCACACATTCGAAGGACCAACAAGGTGATGTGCTAGAGTAGGTGATTGACGTAGGATAAGGGTACACTGTCAGTGGCAAAGAACAAGATTAGAATTAAAAAATCATTGCACACCTTAATAAGCAAGATAGTGAGGACGGCGAGCGAGTGAATTGCTGGTGTTGGAGTGGGTAGAACCGGAAGGTTCGCGCAGTGGATAGCAAAAACGAGATTGTGTGCAGGAAACAACGTAACACGACGACGGCGAGCAGGGGCCGGCTGGCGGGATGAGAAGACCGCGAACATGTGAGTGGGCACGTCAGACGAAACATCGTTGACAATTATCGAAAGTTCCTGCGGGAGGACATTGGAAGCAGGTTCAGCTTTGATCCCTGCAAGGACACGGAGCATGCTGAAAAAGGATTCGTTAGATGATCGATCGACTACCAGATGAATCTTGACTTACTCGGGCCCGAGGCATTCTAGTCCATCGCGAATGTAATCAATATGGGTGTGAACAAGTTCAGGTGCCACAGCCTGAAGTGTGGACACCGGGATCTCAGTGGGCTTGGGTCGAGCGAGGAGTCTGGGAAGGGAGATGATCTTAGACACTGTTGTTGAGTCCCCCATCTCGACATCGCGAGAAATAGTGGGGACATCCATCTGCACTGGAGCAAGAGGGCTTTTGGACGGAGTTTGCTCCTTGCGCTTCTTGGCATGCTCAATTGCATGCCTAAGGTAATGGGCTCCGCCTGAAACGAGAGCTCGGCGACGACGAGAGGCACCCTGGATACCGGTGCGAACTTTGGATGGTTTCGCAGTAAGGCGTGTAGCGGGAGGAGTGTTCTCCGAGTCGATGTGACGAACGTAGTTAGCCGTTTGCGAGACCATTGTGGTGTGATAAAGGCGGAAGAACTGAAAATAGCGGCTTAAATGGCAAGGAAGCTTGTACATAAATAAGTAAAACGACGCACCTATAGCTAGTCCTATAGGTTCTGGAAGTTGACAAAGAACCTTTGGCTCCGGATACGTCAGCACTGCACACGCTGGCTAGTGAAGGGCTGAGAGTGTGTGCGGGAGTGTGGCCACGCGAATTTTGAGGCCTGGCCGGTGAATGAGTGGAGAGAAGACAACATGATTGTAGTAGTAAGAAGATAAGATGAATGTAGTTGTAGGGCTCAGAACTCGGATATGTCGACTCGGAACTGGCGTTGTGTCAGCCGCTTGGCTTACATAATCTGGTCGGAGTTTCGAACGTTAATTTCATTCATGACCGAGCGCATACCCTTCCTCTCAACGTCCATCGCTGCCCGGCAACTGACTTGTCCCCCGATTGTCCATTTCCTGACATTCTCCACGGTTTAACTGGGCTATTCTTTCTGTTCACTTTACCTCTCCATCTCTCTTTTTGGTTGGCCGGCCAATAGGTAAGCTTTAGTCCATCTTTATTTTAATTGTTTGTTGCGGCCCATCCCCTACTGTCCTCGCCGGCCTTTTGTAGGTGAGCGAGGTTCAGTACACCATGCGAGGTTGGACAAGCCTTTTGTAGGTTATTCAACTGTCACGCGTGTGGTGGGGCCTCTTAAACTTTTTTTCTCGTCATTTGCCTTGTCAATTCCCTTCTGACTGTGATGTGAGTTTCTAGATGGTAGCCTCTAGTATCACTGACGAGGATCACGGGCCCGTCAATGGGGCCGATGCTGATGCTGATATTTGGACTGACGAAGACCTACTCATCTTTTCATACCTCGCCTCAATCTTAGGCTGTGGTATGAGCCTGGTACTATCATTTTACTTCGTGGACACATCCTCCCCCATGCTGTCGAGGCATTTTTTGATGGACAGAGAATTTCTATAGCCCACTTCACTCATGAGTCCTTGTGGAAGGCTCTGGGTCTAGAACTTCCATAGCTTAGTCTTGTAATTTTTATTTAATTGCACACCAACTAGTTGGTCTTGGCTAGTCACTAGGCCGTATGTAAATATTTCGAATAGATCACGCGACCTCAAACCTCATGTGCTTTGAAAACTCTGGTGGTGTTTGTAAGCAACTAGAAAGTCACGCGACGATTCTGCTCGAGCCTTCATTGTGTCCCGCCCCCAGGTTGATTCTATGCTAGCGAAATCCTATGTCTACATTTTTTTGTTTTTCTTCATCATGAGCCACATATGTAGGGGCTGTCATCGAGAATTTGATTCTCGTGGGGCTCTCAGTACCCACAAGCGGTTTTGTTTGAGCAAAATTACCGATGCTGCTGCTACTTCTCTAGCAAAGAGAAGACACAACCGAGAAACCCAACAAGCAGCAAAAATATGTCGTCAGGAAGAAGAAGCAGCAGCACTAATAGCTCGCCAGGACATACGTGAAAGCATTGCTGAGTCGGGGTTACCACCGGTATGTTCATTCATTTGTTATATCTGAGTCATCTTCATCTGGTGTCTTGTTCAGGACCCAGGCCCAAGGTCTCCATCACCATCTGCATATCGGCCCTCGGGTCTACCAAACCGCCGACGTCGCTTACCGAAAAGATTCCGGGATGACTTACCACCTATCCCAGTGGTAGCCCCGGCTTCAACCTCGGATTCAGACCATGTGAACATACCAGATCTACCCCTCCCAATTCCCAACCAACCAGCGATTAGCACAGTACGAGATCATTATGGTCTCTATCGTCAATACACACACTCCCTTCCATCATATAACCCCGATAACTTCATCTCCACGGCGCATTTATCTGACTCGCCAACCTTTATCAAGACTCCGAACAGCCTTGGGGCCCAACCATGGTGGTCAGGATTTGGTAGATCGATACGGGTTTCTCCAGCCAATTACTTCGCGCCATTTCTCAATGCAACAACATTTCGCCTCATGTCTTGGTTTTACAGTGGCCCCATTACAAAATCTTTGGCTGAGTTAGATCGTCTTGTAGACGAGGTCATTCTTGCAGAGGACTTCGACAAAACTGATCTCAAGGAGTTTCGGGCCTTGAAGGAATCCCATCGCCTTGACAGCTATCAGGGCGATGTTGAAGACATCCGTTCATCATTCTCTCCATCAGATGGCTGGAAGGAAACTGGTGTGAAGATCCGTGTCCCGGCTGATGGAGTTCAACATGTATCTGAGGATGCGGCTCCACTGTTCGAGGTTCCTGGCCTATTCTATCGCAAGCCGCTTGAAGTCATCAAAGCGGCATTCTGCGAATCAGCTGCAGAACATTTTCATCTTACTCCATTCGAAGTCTTTTATCAGCCGTCTGAGAATACGCCTGCAGAGAAAACCTACGGGGAAATCTACAATTCGCCTGCAATGCTCGACGAACACAAGAAAATCCATTCACAGCCCCGAGAGGGTGGCTGCACTCTGGAGACTGTGATTGCAGCAATGATGCTGTGGTCAGACTCGACCCATCTTGCAAGCTTCGGAACGGCATCTCTCTGGCCTATTTATATGTTCCTAGGGAATCAGTCAAAATACGTGCGAAGTAAGCCAACATCATTTGCAGCACACCATCTTGCATACATTCCAAAGGTAGTACGAGCTTCATTATTCTAATTAGTCCATGTTTGATGTGTTTCCACAGCTCACAGACAGTTTTCAAGACTTCTACCGACGTACATTCAATAAGCCTGCGACGGCTGAAATCCTCAGTCATTGTCGACACGAGTTGATGCAGGCAATCTGGTTGTTGCTCCTTGATGATGACTTCATGCACGCCTATGAGTTTGGGATCATCATTGAATGTCTTGATGGCATCTCCCGCAGAATCTTTCCTCGGTTTTTTACTTACTCGGCAGATTACCCTGAAAAGTAAGGATCTTTCGAAGGCACACTTCCAACTGATTTATCTCATTCGATTAGAACACTTCTCGCATCAATTAAATTTCTCGCCCAGTGCCCTTGTCCACGCTGCCTGATCCCCAAGACCAAGATAGGTGGTCTCGGAAACAAGGCTGACAGACGATGGCGCGAGAAAAAGATACGTGAAGATGGCCATCGGATATGGACAATAATCAGACAGGTTCGGGAGTGGTTGTACGTCAAGGGCACCAATATCACAAGTGTCTTTGTCAAGCGGATGCTCGTACCTGAGTCTCTTGTCCCCAGTACGGTATGCTTCATGTACTACATCCTGTTTCACCTTACTGATTTACTTAGAATGCATTTTCAACTCGGCTCGCACGCTTTGGGTTCAATTTTTACACCATGTTTGTTCCTGATCTGCTTCATGAATTCGAACTGGGAGTTTGGAAGGCCACTTTTACGCATCTCATCCGTGTTCTTTACGCATATGGCCACGACACAATACAGCAGTTGAATAAACGGTACGAGTTCCTGCTTAACCACTACAGGAATTGCTTATATTAATATACGCTGACAGTTATCGACAAGTACCCACATTTAGCAGGAGTACGGTCCGCAAATTCAGTGACAATGCCTCTGGCATGAAGAAGCTTGCGGCGCGAGACTTTGAGGATCTTTTACAGGTATGTTTTCTAATAGTGGTGCTAGTACAGCGCACTTGTACTAACCAAGGTTTGCAAGTGTGCTATCCCTGTGTTTGAAGACCTCCTTCCAGAACCATTCAACACCCTTGTCCTCGACCTTCTCTTTGAATTGGCTACATGGCATGGATTGGCAAAGTTACGCCTGCACACAGACACTACCCTATCCTTCCTTGATTCATCCACAACTCGACTCGGCAAGATTTTGAGGCGTTTTTCCAGCGAGACAGAGACATTTGACACCCGAGATCTTCCAAGCGAAGAAGCTGCTCGTGGCCGTCGCCAAGCACGAAAGGCTGCACAGAGTTCAGCGCACGGAAACTCGGCAATGCAACAGCCTCAAGGACGCTCGAAGCACAGGAAGTTTAATCTACAAACCTACAAACTTCACGCACTGGGTGATTATGTTAATACCATCAGACGATTTGGGACAACAGACAACTTTACAACCCAGCTGGTACGTACTAGTAACGCTCCATGTAGCAATTGACTTAGTACTAATACTGTTTCATAGGGTGAAATTGAGCACAGGCGCATCAAACGCTTTTACCCGCGAGTGAACAAGTTTCGATATGTATCTGGAATTGCAAAGCAACAGCAACGGGAGAGAATCCTCTTCAGGATGAAAGAACGTATTCCTGAGGGTAAGTACAAGAAGAGGAAAACCACTCCACTGCGCAATCTTATTGCTCCTGATGCAACGGAGATGCCATCCTTGCGCTTTGAGGAGTCGGAACGGCTACCATACACTGATCCTCGAGTACACTACCATATTTCCACGGAAGCACGCCACTTTTTGGGTCTTTCTCAATGGCTGAGGAAGAATGAAGGGGATCCTGCTTTCACTGTGAGTGCTTCTGACTTCAATTTCTATCCTACAATGCTCAGTATTTTAAAATATCTAGGCATTTCTTCCCCGATTAAAAGATCATATCCTCGCACGATTACTTGGACACGATTATGATGGCGACGAAGTCTCCTTCTCCACTGCTGAGCGCAGCCGACTGGTATTTGTAAATGATCGTATCTATCGACACAAGGTGATCCGCATCAACTACACTACCTA